>NC_069502.1:810834026-810995382 GCF_027579735.1 Bombina bombina | reverse complement strand
TCTAACTTCATCTCACCCAGACATCTCACTAACCCTCACTTCATCTCACCCAGACCATCTCACTAACCCTAACTTCATCTCACCCAGACATCTCACTAACCCTCACTTCATCTCACCCAGACCATCTCACTAACCCTGACTTCATCTTACCCAGATCATCTCACTAACACTGAACTTCATCTCACCCAGACCATCTCACTAACCCTCACTTCATCTCACCCAGACCATCCACTAACCCTACTTCATCTCAGCCAGACCATCTCACTAACCCTAACTTCATCTCACCCAGACCATCTCACTAACCCTAACTTCATCTCACCCAGACCATCTCACTAACCCTAACTTCATCTTACCCAGACCATCTCACTAACCCTAACTTCATCTCACCCAGTCCATGTCACTAATACTCAACTTCATCTCACTCACCTAGACCATCACACTAACACTCAACTTCATCTCACTCAGACCATGTCACTAACACTCAACTTCATCTCACTCAGACCATGTAACTAACACTCAACTTCATCTCACTCACCCAGACCATCTCACTAACCCTCACTTCATCTCACCCAGACCATCTCACTAACCCTCACTTCATCTCGCCCAGACCATCTCACTAACCCTCACTTCATCTCACCCAGACCATCTCACTAACCCTCACTTCATCTCACCCAGACCATCTCACTAACCCTCACTTCATCTCACCCAGACCATCTCACTAACCCTCACTTCATCTCACCCAGACCATCTCACTAACCCTAACTTCATCTCATCCAGATAATCTAACTCACCTAAACCATCTCACTAACCCTAACTTTATCTCACCCAGACCATCTGACTAACCCTAACTTCATCTCACCCAGACCATCACACCCAGACCATCTCACTAACCCTTACTTTATCTCATCCAGACCATCTCACTAACCCTAACTTTATCTCACCCAGACCATCTGACTAACCCTAACTTTATCTCACCCAGACCATCTCACTTACCCTAACTTCATCTCACCCAGACCATCTCACTTACCCTAACTTCATCTCACCCAGACCATCTAACTTACCCTAACTTCATCTCACCCAGATCATCTCACTAACCCTAACTTTATCTCATCGAGACCATCTAAATAGCCCTAACTTTATCTCATCCAGACCATCTCACTAACCCTAACTTTATCTCACCCAGACCATCTCACTTACCCTAACTTTATCTCATCGAGACCATCTCAATAGCCCTAACTTCATCTCACCCAGACCATCTCACTTACCCTAACTTTATCTCACCCAGACCATCTCACTAACCCTAACTTCATCTCACCCAGACCATTTTATTAACCCTAACTTCATCTTACTCAGACCATCTCACTAACCCTCACTTCATCTCACCCAGATCATCTCACTCACCTAGACCATCTCACTAGCCCTAACTTCATCTCACCCAGACCATCTCACTAGCCCTAACTTCATCTCTGCCAGACCATCTCACTAGCCCTAACTTCATCTCAGCCAGATTATCTCACTAAACCAGACCATCTCACTTACCCTAACTTCATCTCAGCCAGACCATCTCACTAGCCCTAACTTCATCTCACCCAGACCATCTCACTTACCCTAACTTTATCTCACCCAGACAATCTCACTTACCCTAACTTCATCTCACCCAGACCATCTCACTTACCCTAACTTCATCTCACCCAGACCATCTCACTTACCCTAACTTCATCTCACCCAGACCATCTCACTTACCCTAACTTCATCTCACCCAGACCATCTCACTTACCCTAACTTTATCTCATCGAGACCATCTCAATATCCCTAACTTTATCTCATCCAGACCATCTCACTTACCCTAACTTCATCTCACCCAGACCATCTCACTAACCCTAACTTCATCTCACCCAGACAATCTCACTTACCCTAACTTTATCTCACCCAGACCATCTCACTAACCCTAACTTCATCTCACCCAGACCATTTTATTAACCCTAACTTCACCTTACCCAGACCATCTCACTAACCCTAACTTCATCTCACCCAGTCCATCTCACTAATACTCAACTTCATCACCCCCAGATCATCTCACTCACCTAGACCATCTCACTAGCCCTAACTTCATCTCACCCAGACCATCTGACTAACCCTAACTTCATCTCAGCCAGACCATCTCACTAGCCCTAACTTCATCTCAGCCAGACCATCTCACTAGCCCTAACTTCATCTCAGCCAGACCATCTCACTTACCCTAACTTTATTTCATTGAGACCATCTCAATAGCCCTAACTTTATCTCACCCAGACCATCTAACTTACCCTAACTTTATCTCACCCAGACCATCTAACTTACCCTAACTTTATCTCATCCAGACCATCTCAATAGCCCTAACTTTATCTCACCCAGACCATCTCACTAACCCTAACTTCATCTCACCCAGACCATCTCACTAACCCTAACTTCATCTCACCCAGATCATCTCACTAACCCTAACTTCATCTCACCCAGACCATCTCACTAACCCTAACTTCATCTCACCCAGACCATTTTATTAACCCTAACTTCATCTTACCCAGACCATCTCACTAACCCTAACTTCATCTCACCCAGTCCATCTCACTAATATTCAACTTCATCTCACCCAGATCATCTCACTCACCTAGACCATCTCACTAGCCCTAGCTTCATCTCACCCAGACCATCTGACTAACCCTAACTTTATCTCACCCAGACCATCTCGCTTACCCTAACGTCATCTCAGCCAGACCATCTCACTAGCCCTAACTTCATCTCACCCAGACCATCTCACTAACCCTAACTTTATCTCACCCAGACCATCTCACTAACCCTAACTTCATTTCACCCAGACCATCTTATTTACCCTAACTTTTTCTTACCCAGACCATCTCACTTACCCTAACTTCATCTCACCCAGATCATCTCACTAACCCTAACTTTATCTCATCGAGACCATCTAAATAGCCCTAACTTTATCTCATCCAGACCATCTCACTAACCCTAACTTCATCTCACCCAGACCATCTCACTAACCCTAACTTCATCTCACCCAGACCATCTCACTAACCCTAACTTCATCTCACCCAGACCATCTCACTTACCCTAACTTCATCTCACCCAGATCATCTCACTAACCCTAACTTTATCTCATCGAGACCATCTAAATAGCCCTAACTTTATCTCATCCAGACCATCTCACTAACCCTAACTTTATCTCACCCAGACCATCTCACTTACCCTAACTTTATCTCATCGAGACCATCTCAATAGCCCTAACTTCATCTCACCCAGACCATCTCACTTACCCTAACTTTATCTCACCCAGACCATCTCACTAACCCTAACTTCATCTCACCCAGTCCATCTCACTAATACTCAACTTCATCTCCCCCAGATCATCTCACTCACCTAGACCATTTCACTAGCCCTAACTTCATCTCACCCAGACCATCTGACTAACCCTAACTTCATCTCAGCCAGACCATCTCACTAGCCCTAACTTCATCTCAGCCAGACCATCTCACTAGCCCTAACTTCATCTCAGCCAGACCATCTCACTAGCCCTAACTTCATCTCAGCCAGATTATCTCACTAACCCAGACCATCTCACTTACCCTAACTTCATCTCAGCCAGACCATCTCACTAGCCCTAACTTCATCTCACCCAGACCATCTCACTAGCCCTAACTTCATCTCAGCCAGACCATCTCACTTACCCTAACTTCATCTCAGCCAGACCATCTCACTAGCCCTAACTTCATCTCACCCAGACCATCTGACTAACCCTAACTTTATCTCACCCACACCATCTCACTTACCCTAACTTCATCTCAGCCAGACCATCTCACTATAACTAACTTCATCTTACCCAGACCATCTCACTAACCCTAACTTCATCTTACCCAGACCATCTCACTAACCCTAACTTCATCTCACCCAGATCATCTCACTAACCCTAACTTCATCTCACCCAGACAATCTCACTTACCCTAACTTTATCTCACCCAGATCATCTCACTAACCCTAACTTCATCTCACCCAGACCATTTTATTAACCCTAACTTCACCTTACCCAGACCTTCTCACTAACCCTAACTTCATCTCACCCAGTCCATCTCACTAATACTCAACTTCATCTCCCCCAGATTATCTCACTCACCTAGACCATCTCACTAGCCCTAACTTCATCTCACCCAGACCATCTGACTAACCCTAACTTCATCTCAGCCAGACCATCTCACTAGCCCTAACTTCATCTCAGCCAGACCATCTCACTAGCCCTAACTTCATCTCACCCAGACCATCTCAATTACCCTAAATTTATCTCATCCAGACCATCTCACTAACTCTAACTTTATCTCACCCAGACCATCTCACTTACCCGAACTTTATCTCATCCAGACCATCTCACTAACCCTCACTAACCCTAACTTACTAACCATAACTTTAGTTTACCCAGACCATCTCACTATCCCTAACTTCATCTCACCCAGACCATCTCACTAACCCTAACTTCATCTCACTCAGACCATGTCACTAACACTCAACTTCATCTCACTCACCTAGACCATCACACTAACCCTAACTTCATCTCACTCAGACCATCTCACTAACCCTCACTTCATCTCACTCAGACCATCTCACTAACCCTCACTTCATCTCACCCAGACCATCTCACTAACCCTCACTTCATCTCACCCAGACCATCTCACTAACCCTAACTTCATCTTACCCAGATCATCTCACTAACACTCAACTTCATCTCACCCAGATCATCTCACTCACCTAGACCATCTCACCAACCCTAACTTCATCACACCCAGACCATCTCACTTACCCTAACTTCATCTCAGCCAGACCATCTGACTAACCATAACTTGTTCTCACCCAGACCATCTCACTTACCCTAACTTCATGTCAGCCAGACCATCTCACTAACCCTAACTTCATCTCACCCAGACCATCTCACTAACCCTAACTTCATCTCACCCAGACCATCTCACTAGCCCTAACTTCATCTCAGCCAGATTATCTCACTAACCCAGACCATCTCACTTACCCTAACTTCATCTCAGCCAGACCATCTCACTAGCCCTAACTTCATCTCACCCAGACCATCTCACTAGCCCTAACTTCATCTCACCCAGACCATCTCACTTACCCTAACTTCATCTCAGCCAGACCATCTCACTAGCCCTAACTTCATCTCACCCAGACCATCTGACTAACCCTAACTTTATCTCACCCACACCATCTCACTTACCCTAACTTCATCTCAGCCAGACCATCTCACTAGCCCTAACTTCATCTCACCCAGACCATCTCACTAACCCTGACTTCATCTCACCCAGACCATCTCACTAACCCTAACTTCATCTCACCCAGACAATCTCACTTACCCTAACTTTATCTCACCCAGACCATCTCACTAACCCTAACTTCATCTCACCCAGACCATTTTATTAACCCTAACTTCACCTTACCCAGACCATCTCACTAACCCTAACTTCATCTCACCCAGTCCATCTCACTAATACTCAACTTCATCTCCCCCAGATTATCTCACTCACCTAGACCATCTCACTAGCCCTAACTTCATCTCACCCAGACCATCTGACTAACCCTAACTTCATCTCAGCCAGACCATCTCACTAGCCCTAACTTCATCTCTGCCAGACCATCTCACTAGCCCTAACTTCATCTCAGCCAGATTATCTCACTAAACCAGACCATCTCACTTACCCTAACTTCATCTCAGCCAGACCATCTCACTAGCCCTAACTTCATCTCACCCAGACCATCTCACTTACCCTAACTTTATCTCACCCAGACAATCTCACTTACCCTAACTTCATCTCACCCAGACAATCTCACTTACCCTAACTTTATCTCACCCAGACCATCTCACTTACCCTAACTTCATCTCACCCAGACCATCTCACTTACCCTAACTTCATCTCACCCAGACCATCTCACTTACCCTAACTTTATCTCATCGAGACCATCTCAATATCCCTAACTTTATCTCATCCAGACCATCTCACTTACCCTAACTTCATCTCACCCAGACCATCTCACTAACCCTAACTTCATCTCACCCAGACAATCTCACTTACCCTAACTTTATCTCACCCAGACCATCTCACTAACCCTAACTTCATCTCACCCAGACCATTTTATTAACCCTAACTTCACCTTACCCAGACCATCTCACTAACCCTAACTTCATCTCACCCAGTCCATCTCACTAATACTCAACTTCATCACCCCCAGATCATCTCACTCACCTAGACCATCTCACTAGCCCTAACTTCATCTCACCCAGACCATCTGACTATCCCTAACTTCATCTCAGCCAGACCATCTCACTAGCCCTAACTTCATCTCAGCCAGACCATCTCACTAGCCCTAACTTCATCTCAGCCAGACCATCTCACTTACCCTAACTTTATTTCATTGAGACCATCTCAATAGCCCTAACTTTATCTCATCCAGACCATCTCACTAACCCTAACTTTATCTCACCCAGACCATCTAACTTACCCTAACTTTATCTCATCCAGACCATCTCAATAGCCCTAACTTTATCTCACCCAGACCATCTCACTAACCCTAACTTCATCTCACCCAGACCATCTCACTAACCCTAACTTCATCTCACCCAGATCATCTCACTAACCCTAACTTCATCTCACCCAGACCATCTCACTAACCCTAACTTCATCTCACCCAGACCATTTTATTAACCCTAACTTCATCTTACCCAGACCATCTCACTAACCCTAACTTCATCTCACCCAGTCCATCTCACTAATACTCAACTTCATCTCACCCAGATCATCTCACTCACCTAGACCATCTCACTAGCCCTAGCTTCATCTCACCCAGACCATCTGACTAACCCTAACTTTATCTCACCCAGACCATCTCGCTTACCCTAACGTCATCTCAGCCAGACCATCTCACTAGCCCTAACTTCATCTCACCCAGACCATCTCACTAACCCTAACTTTATCTCACCCAGACCATCTCACTAACCCTAACTTCATTTCACCCAGACCATCTTATTTACCCTAACTTTTTCTTACCCAGACCATTTCACTAACCCTAACTTCATCTCACTAACGCTCAACTTCATCTCACCCAGATCATGTCACTCACCTAGTCCAACTCACTAACCCTAACTTATCTCACCCAGACCATCTGACTAACCCTAACTTTATCTCACCCAGACCATCTCACTTACCCTAACTTCATCTCACCCAGACCATCTCACTAACCCTAACTTCATCTCAGCCAGACCATCTCACTAGCCCTAACTTTATCTCATCCAGACCATCTCACTAACCCTAACTTCATCTCACCCACACCATCTCACTATACCTAACTTCATCTCACCCAGACCATCTCACTTACCCTAACCTCATCTCAGCCAGACCATCTCACTAGCCCTAACTTTATCTCACCCAGACCATCTCACTTACCCTAACTTCATCTCACCCAGATCATCTCACTAACCCTAACTTTATCTCATCGAGACCATCTAAATAGCCCTAACTTTATCTCATCCAGACCATCTCACTAACCCTAACTTTATCTCACCCAGACCATCTCACTTACCCTAACTTTATCTCATCGAGACCATCTCAATAGCCCTAACTTCATCTCACCCAGACCATCTCACTTACCCTAACTTTATCTCACCCAGACCATCTCACTAACCCTAACTTCATCTCACCCAGTCCATCTCACTAATACTCAACTTCATCTCCCCCAGATCATCTCACTCACCTAGACCATTTCACTAGCCCTAACTTCATCTCACCCAGACCATCTGACTAACCCTAACTTCATCTCAGCCAGACCATCTCACTAGCCCTAACTTCATCTCAGCCAGACCATCTCACTAGCCCTAACTTCATCTCAGCCAGACCATCTCACTAGCCCTAACTTCATCTCAGCCAGATTATCTCACTAACCCAGACCATCTCACTTACCCTAACTTCATCTCAGCCAGACCATCTCACTAGCCCTAACTTCATCTCACCCAGACCATCTCACTAGCCCTAACTTCATCTCACCCAGACCATCTCACTTACCCTAACTTCATCTCAGCCAGACCATCTCACTAGCCCTAATTTCATCTCACCCAGACCATCTGACTAACCCTAACTTTATCTCACCCACACCATCTCACTTACCCTAACTTCATCTCAGCCAGACCATCTCACTATACCTAACTTCATCTTACCCAGACCATCTCACTAACCCTAACTTCATCTTACCCAGACCATCTCACTAACCCTAACTTCATCTCACCCAGATCATCTCACTAACCCTAACTTCATCTCACCCAGACAATCTCACTTACCCTAACTTTATCTCACCCAGACCATCTCACTAACCCTAACTTCATCTCACCCAGACCATTTTATTAACCCTAACTTCACCTTACCCAGACCATCTCACTAACCCTAACTTCATCTCACCCAGTCCATCTCACTAATACTCAACTTCATCTCCCCCAGATCATCTCACTCACCTAGACCATCTCACCAACCCTAACTTTATCTCACCCAGACCATCTCACTAACCCTAACTTCATCACACCCAGACCATCTCACTTACCCTAACTTCATCTCAGCCAGACCATCTGACTAACCCTAACTTCATCTCACCCAGACCATCTCACTAACCCTAACTTTATCTCACCCAGACCATCTCACTAGCCCTAACTTCATCTCAGCCAGACCATCTCACTAGCCCTAACTTCATCTCAGCCAGACCATCTCACTAGCCCTAACTTCATCTCACCCAGACCATCTCACTAGCCCTAACTTCATCTCACCCAGACCATCTCACTAACCCTAACTTCATCTCACCCAGACCATCTCACTTACCCTAACTTCATCTCAGCCAGACCATCTCACTAGCCCTAACTTCATCTCACCCAGACCATCTCACTAGCCCTAACTTTATCTCACCCACACCATCTCACTATACCTAACTTCATCTCAGCCAGACCATCTCACTATACCTAACTTCATCTTACCCAGACCATCTCACTAACCCTAACTTCATCTCACCCAGACCATCTCACAAACCCTAACTTCATCTCACCTAGACAATCTCACTTACCCTAACTTTATCTCACCCAGACCATCTCACTAACCCTAACTTCACCTTACCCAGACCATCTCACTAACCCTAACTTCATCTCACCCAGTCCATCTCACTAATACTCAACTTCATCTCCCCCAGATTATCTCACTCACCTAGACCATCTGACTAACCCTAACTTCATCTCAGCCAGACCATCTCACTAGCCCTAACTTCATCTCAGCCAGACCATCTCACTAGCCCTAACTTCATCTCACCCAGACCATCTCAATTACCCTAAATTTATCTCATCCAGACCATCTCACTTACCCGAACTTTATCTCATCCAGACCATCTCACTAACCCTCACTAACCCTAACTTACTAACCATAACTTTAGTTTACCCAGACCATCTCACTATCCCTAACTTCATCTCACCCAGACCATCTCATTAACCCTAACTTCATCTCACTCAGACCATGTCACTAACACTCAACTTCATTTCACTCACCTAGACCATCACACTAACCCTAACTTCATCTCACTAACCCTCACTTCATCTCACTCAGACCATCTCACTAACCCTCACTTCATATCACCCAGACCATCTCACTAACCCTCACTTCATCTCACCCAGACCATCTCACTAACCCTAACTTCATCTTACCCAGATCATCTCACTAACACTCAACTTCATCTCACCCAGATCATCTCACTCACCTAGACCATCTCACCAACCCTAACTTTATCTCACCCAGACCATCTCACTAACCCTAACTTCATCACACCCAGACCATCTCACTTACCCTAACTTCATCTCAGCCAGACCATCTGACTAACCCTAACTTCATCTCACCCAGACCATCTCACTAACCCTAACTTCATCTCACCCAGACCATCTCACTTACCCTAACTTTATCTCACCCAGACCATCTCACTAACCCTAACTTCATCTCACCCAGTCCATTTTATTAACCCTAACTTCATCTTACCCAGACCATCTCACTAACCCTAACTTCATCTCACCCAGTCCATGTCACTAATACTCAACTTCATCTCACTCACCTAGACCATCACACTAACCCTAACTTCATCTCACTCAGACCATGTCACTAACACTCAACTTCATCTCACTCACCCAGACCATCTCACTAACCCTAACTTCATCTCACCCAGACCATCTCACTAACCCTAACTTCATCTCACCCAGACCATCTCACTAACCCTCACTTCATCTCACCCAGACCATCTCACTAACCCTCACTTCATCTCACCCAGACCATCTCACTAACCCTCACTTCATCTCACCCAGACCATCTCACTAACCCTCACTTCATCTCACCCAGACCATCTCACTAACCCTAACTTCATCTCATCCAGATCATCTCACTCACCTAAACCATCTCACTAACCCTCACTTCATCTCACCCAGACCATCTGACTAACCCTAACTTCATCTCACCCAGACCATCACACCCAGACCATCTCACTTACCCTAACTTCATCTCACCCAGACCATCTCACTAACCCTAACTTTATCTCACCCAGACCATCTCACTAACCCTAACTTTATCTCACCTAGACCATCTCACTAACCCTAACTTCATTTCACCCAGACCATCTTATTTACCCTAACTTTTTCTTACCCAGACCATTTCACTAACCCTAACTTCATCTCACTAACACTCAACTTCATCTCACCCAGATCATCTCACTCACCTAGTCCAACTCACTAACCCTAACTTATCTCACCCAGACCATCTCACTAACCCTAACTTCATCTCACCCAGACCATCTCACTAACCCTAACTTTATCTCACCCAGACCATCTCACTTACCCTAACTTCATCTCACCCAGACCATCTCACTTACCCTAACTTCATCTCAGCCAGACCATCTCACTAGCCCTAACTTCATCTCACCCAGACCATCTCAATTACCCTAAATTTATCTCATCCAGACCATCTCACTTACCCGAACTTTATCTCATCCAGACCATCTCACTAACCCTCACTAACCCTAACTTACTAACCATAACTTTAGTTTACCCAGACCATCTCACTATCCCTAACTTCATCTCACCCAGACCATCTCATTAACCCTAACTTCATCTCACTCAGACCATGTCACTAACACTCAACTTCATTTCACTCACCTAGACCATCACACTAACCCTAACTTCATCTCACTAACCCTCACTTCATCTCACTCAGACCATCTCACTAACCCTCACTTCATATCACCCAGACCATCTCACTAACCCTCACTTCATCTCACCCAGACCATCTCACTAACCCTAACTTCATCTTACCCAGATCATCTCACTAACACTCAACTTCATCTCCCCCAGATTATCTCACTCACCTAGACCATCTGACTAACCCTAACTTCATCTCAGCCAGACCATCTCACTAGCCCTAACTTCATCTCAGCCAGACCATCTCACTAGCCCTAACTTCATCTCACCCAGACCATCTCAATTACCCTAAATTTATCTCATCCAGACCATCTCACTTACCCGAACTTTATCTCATCCAGACCATCTCACTAACCCTCACTAACCCTAACTTACTAACCATAACTTTAGTTTACCCAGACCATCTCACTATCCCTAACTTCATCTCACCCAGACCATCTCATTAACCCTAACTTCATCTCACTCAGACCATGTCACTAACACTCAACTTCATTTCACTCACCTAGACCATCACACTAACCCTAACTTACTAACCATAACTTTAGTTTACCCAGACCATCTCACTAGCCCTAACTTCATCTCACCCAGACCATCTCACTTACCCTAACTTTATCTCATCGAGACCATCTAAATAGCCCTAACTTTATCTCATCCAGACCATCTCACTAACCCTAACTTTGTCTCACCCAGACCATCTCACTTACCCTAACTTTATCTCATCGAGACCATCTCAATATCCCTAACTTTATCTCATCCAGACCATCTCACTAACCCTAACTTCATCTCACCCAGACCATCTCACTAACCCTAACTTCATCTCACCCAGACAATCTCACTTACCCTAACTTCATCTCACCCAGACCATTTTATTAACCCTAACTTTACCTTACCCAGACCATCTCACTAACCCTAACTTCATCTCACCCAGACCATCTCACTAACCCTAACTTCATCTCACCCAGACCATCTCACTAACCCTAACTTCATCTCACCCAGACCATTTTATTAACCCTAACTTTACCTTACCCAGACCATATCACTAACCCTAACTTCATCTCACCCAGTCCATCTCACTAATACTCAACTTCATCACCCCCAGATCATCTCACTCACCTAGACCATCTCACTAGCCCTAACTTCATCTCAGCCAGACCATCTCACTAGCCCTAACTTCATCTCAGCCAGACCATCTCACTAGCCCTTACTTCATCTCAGCCAGATTATCTCACTAACCCAGACCATCTCACTTACCCTAACTTCATCTCAGCCAGACCATCTCACTAGCCCTAACTTCATCTCACCCAGACCATCTCACTTACCCTAACTTTATTTCATCGAGACCATCTCAATAGCCCTAACTTTATCTCATCCAGACCATCTCACTAACCCTAACTTTATCTCACCCAGACCATCTAACTTACCCTAACTTTATCTCATCCAGACCATCTCAATAGCCCTAACTTTATCTCACCCAGACCATCTCACTAACCCTAACTTCATCTCACCCAGACCATCTCACTAACCCTAACTTCATCTCACCCAGACCATCTCACTAACCCTAACTTCATCTCACCCAGACCATTTTATTAACTCTAACTTCATCTTACCCAGACCATCTCACTAACCCTAACTTCATCTCACCCAGACCATTTTATTAACCCTATTTAAACAACAGACTGTCAGGTAGGTTTGGTTACCCTATCTGAAATAGACTACATTAATAGCACTCTGGGGATTACTTGAATACAAAAATTGTGGTAACAGAGAAAATCATGCAAGGATGTGCAAAGAGCAAAGACAAAACTTGCAGAGTAAACTAAATTTAAAAAATAACTTTTATTGAAGGCTTAATTAAAATTGGAAAAACACACATTTAAAAACACTCATAGGAGCCAAGATACTATTACTTGTAGATCGTGTATTAGTGGATGTAGTGGGTAGATACTATCTATAAATGTATTAAATATATGGTATGAGGGCTGATAGCTATTCTCTATATTTTCAAAATACACCAGAGATGACAACTTAAATATGTTTGGTCAATATGTTGTTGTTGGTGATTGGTGAGTAGTTGTACGTTTGGGTTCACTAAAAGTGATATAGTGAACTTGCTGTGGAGTCCCTTTAAATTATTTATTCGGTTGCAATACACTTCTACATGTATGGTTAAGAGGCTTGAATGATTATACACTTGATTCACTATGCGTGAAGATAGGGACTTTCTATAGAATCCCTTTAAATTGTTCCCAGTTTACTGTACACATGTACATATGTGGCTGTGTACCAGCCTGCGCTACACAAATAAAGGCTTAATGCTCTGTATTAAATAATGTCTTTTCTATTTGGAAATGCAGGGTCAGGCAGATGTATCCACAGTTTTTTAACGATATTATTGTATCCTGTATAAGATATCTATTACAAATAAAGCAATGTGATTAATGTAACATTATTAAAGTTCCATCATATTTATCCCTTTAAGTGCAAAAATGCCTGGTATTAGGGACTGGGACCTTTATAGTTGTTATTGTATTTTTATAGAAAATCCTATATAAAGGTATCAATATCGTTATTGTTACCAAGTGGTAACCACTACATGCATACAGTTCTCGTTGCTATACAGCGCGGATAGATATAGCAAAAGGTTCTAAATATGCCTTTGAGTTGAATGGCATAATATCATATGCTCAGGGTTGTAAATAAAGTGACTGCTGCTATATCAATTGTGCAATAGATGCGTTAAGTAACAAACTAGTAAACAAAGTTGCTAAAGGAATGTATATAGAAAGTCACAGTTTAGCATTACCAAGCGAGACCGTATTATTACGATATTCAGACCTGTTTAGTTATATTTTTTAGAAGTGGTGTCGGTATTGCTACCGGTTAGGTTTTCCACCAACTTGTGTAAGCGTCAGCGTTCTGCCCCCATTACCCACTCCCGACTACTATTATTATATTGCGGTATAAAACATTGAACGATCAAAGTTCCTATGGCTAACTAAAAATACATGAGCTCCAAGGACTCATCACCAGTACCCTAGCGTCCCTAACGTCCCTAACATGTTTCGCCTCGCGGCTTTTTCAACCCTAACTTCATCTTACCCAGACCATCTCACTAACCCTAACTTCATCTCACCCAGTCCATCTCACTAATACTCAACATCATCTCACTCACCTAGACCATCTCACTAGCCCTAGCTTCATCTCACCCAGACCATCTGACTAACCCTAACTTTATCTCACCCAGACCATCTCACTTACCCTAACTTCATCTCAGCCAGACCATCTCACTAGCCCTAACTTCATCTCACCCAGACCATCTCACTAACCCTAACTTTATCTCGCCCAGACCATCTCACTAACCCTAACTTTATCTCACCCAAACCATCTCACTAACCCTAACTTCATTTCACCCAGACCATCTTATTTACCCTAACTTTTTCTTACCCAGACCATTTCACTAACCCTAACTTCATCTCACTAACACTCAACTTCATCTCACCCAGATCATCTCACTCACCTAGTCCAACTCACTAACCCTAACTTATCTCACCCAGACCATCTGACTAACCCTAACTTTATCTCACCCAGACCATCTCACTTACCCTAACTTCATCTCACCCAGATCATCTCACTAACCCTAACTTCATCTCACCCAGACCATCTCACTTACCCTAACTTCATCTCACCCAGATCATCTTACTAACCCTAACTTTATCTCATCGAGACCATCTAAATAGCCCTAACTTTATCTCATCCAGACCATCTCACTAACCCTAACTTTATCTCACCCAGACCATCTCACTTACCCTAACTTTATCTCATCGAGACCATCTCAATAGCCCTAACTTCATCTCACCCAGACCATCTCACTTACCCTAACTTTATCTGACCCAGACCATCTCACTAACCCTAACTTCATCTTACTCAGACCATCTCACTAATTCTCAACTTCATCTCCCCCAGATCATCTCACTCACCTAGACCATTTCACTAGCCCTAACTTCATCTTACCCAGACCATCTCACTAGCCCTAACTTCATCTCAGCCAGACCATCTCACTAGCCCTAACTTCATCTCAGCCAGATTATCTCACTAACCCAGACCATCTCACTTACCCTAACTTCATCTCAGCCAGACCATCTCACTAGCCCTAACTTCATCTCACCCAGACCATCTCACTAGCCCTAACTTCATCTCACCCAGACCATCTCACTAGCCCTAACTTCATCTCACCCAGACCATCTCACTAGCCCTAACTTCATCTCACCCAGACCATCTCACTTACCCTAACTTCATCTCAGCCAGACCATCTCACTAGCCCTAACTTCATCTCACCCAGACCATCTGACTAACCCTAACTTTATCTCACCCAGACCATCTCACTTACCCTAACTTCATCTCAGCCAGACCATCTCACTAGCCCTAACTTCATCTCACCCAGACTATCTCACTTACCCTAACTTTATCTCATTGAGACCATCTAAATAGCCCTAACTTTATCTCATCCAGACCATCTCACTAACCCTAACTTTATCTCACCCAGACCATCTCACTTACCCTAACTTTATCTCATCGAGACCATCTCAATATCCCTAACTTTATCTCACCCAGACCATCTCACTAACCCTAACTTTATCTCACCCAGACCATCTCACTAACCCTAACTTCATCTCACCCAGACCATTTTATTAACCCTAACTTCACCTTACCCAGACCATCTCACTAACCCTAACTTCATCTCACCCAGTCCATCTCACTAATACTCAACTTCATCACCCCCAGATCATCTCACTCACCTAGACCATCTCACTTACCCTAACTTTATTTCATCGAGACCATCTCAATAGCCCTAACTTTATCTCATCCAGACCATCTCACTAACCCTAACTTTATCTCACCCAGACCATCTAACTTATCCTAACTTTATCTCATCGAGACCATCTCAATAGCCCTAACTTCTCCAACATAGGTGTGTCCGGTCCACGGCGTCATCCTTACTTGTGGGATATTCTCTTCCCCAACAGGAAATGGCAAAGAGCCCAGCAAAGCTGGTCACATGATCCCTCCTAGGCTCCGCCTACCCCAGTCATTCTCTTTGCCGTTGCACAGGCAACATCTCCACGGAGATGGCTTAGAGTTTTTTGGTGTTTAAATGTAGTTTTTATTCTTCAATCAAGAGTTTGTTATTTTAAAATAGTGCTGGTATGTACTATTTACTCTGAAACAGAAAAGAGATGAAGATTTCTGTTTGTAAGAGGAAGATGATTTTAGCAACCGTTACTAAAATCGATGGCTGTTTCCACACAGGACTGTTGAGATGAAGTAACTTCAGTTGGGGGAAACAGTGGGCAGACTTTGCTGCTTGAGGTATGACACATTTCTAACAAGACTTGGTAATGCTGGAAGCTGTCATTTTCCCTATGGGAACCGGTAAGCCATTTTCTTAGTTTAGTATAAGAATAAAGGGCTTCACAAGGGCTTTAAAGACTGGTAGACATTTTTCTGGGCTAAAACGATTACTCTATAAGTATATATTTAGTGGATTATATCTATAAATAGTTCTTATAATCTTGGGGATGTATTAAAAAAACGGCAGGCACTGTTTTGGACACCTTTTTCACTGGGGGCCTTTTCTAGTCATAGGCAAAGCCTCATTTTCGCGCCACTAATGCGCAGTTGTTTTTGGAAAGCAAGGCATGCAGATGCATGTGTGAGGAGCTCAGAACCACTGAAAAAGCTTATTGAAGGCGTCATTTGGTATCGTATTCCCCTCTGGGCTTGGTTGGGTCTCAGCAAAGCAGATACCAGGGACTGTATAGGGGTTAAATGTAAAAACGGCTCCAGTTCCGTTATTTTAAGAGTTAAAGCTTTCAAATTTGGTGTGCAATATTTTTAAGGCTTTAAGACACTGTGGTGAAATTTTGGTGTATTTTGAACAATTCCTTCATACTTTTTCACATATTCAGTAATAAAGTGTGTTCAGTTTAAAATTTAAAGTGACAGTGTTACAAACTGCTGTTTGTAACTGGCCCTTTAAATGAAAAATTGCCCTGCTTCCCTGGATTTTGGAGAAGCCTATTTGCCAGCCTCCTTCCACATGACTATGGCCCCTGGAAGATTGTGCCCCTGAGAACATATTAACTTTTATTGGGTGTGTATGGCCCTTTAAGAACCATCTGGGGACATATTGTGACTTTGATGAACAATGCCCCTTTAAGACTATGTCCCCAGACCTGTGAAATGACTTGTCCCTGGCTTTCTCCCACTTGGTTCAGTTTCATTGTGTGCCATTAAGAGTTAAATTTTGTTCAGCTTCAAGAAACCTATTCTAAATACAAGTCTGCTGGGATTAGCTCTAATTAGGTTTAGTGATCAACTTTCCCATTGTCTAATCAGACTAGTATTGATAAGGTGGACTGCATTGTTTTATTGTGTGTAATGTTATCTGCTGAAGTAATGTTGTGGCCTGTCAAAGGGAGTGTCTCTCTATCTAATATCAAATGTGTGATGGGGGATTTTATGCCTCCCCCTGAGAGTGTCCTGTTTGCATGTAACCTGAATAAAAAGCAGGCTGTGTGCCCCAGCACATCAGACCTATGTTGACCCTCTAACTTGAAGCTTTGACTCATGTTTGTAGGATACAGCTTATAATCACTACAGGGATTGCTATGTTTTTCATACTCCCTTAGCTACAGGGATTGCTGACTATGGTGCTGATGATTCTTTGGTGAGCGCTAGGAGCATCCTTTTCTACGGTCCAACTTCCAGCCAGCCTGGAGGCAACCGTAACATTTGGCGGCAGCGGTGGGATTGGCGTCCTAGCGCAAGGAGCAGCACCACAACAGCACTGGTATCGTAGGAGAGTTATTGAGGGCAACGCTAGCCACTGCGCAGCGTCCCTACCTACAGCAGCATGGAGCTGACAAGACACTATTCAGAACCCTGTGAAGAGCACCTCAACCTGATCCGTCGCTATGAGGGCGCGGATTTCGTTCCAGAGGTAAAGAGGCGGCTAGTCCGATATGGTCCAGACCCTGCACAGGAGGTAGTCAGTCGCATCATCCGGGAATTGGATACGGAGAACAAAGCGGCACGAGCCTTTGAGCGCCAACTGTGGAGTTTGAGGGTCTGGACACCTGGTCTCCAGCGAGAAAGTGAGTCACAGGGAGCGGAGAGCAACGACCTCCCTTCCCAGCGGCAGCCAGAGTTACAGGGAGAGGAGAGCAGCGACCTCCCTCCCCAGCGGCAGTATACCGTGCAGAGGGAAGAGACAACCAGTCCCCTTCCCCAGCCAGAGATACCAGAGGCAGCAGGCCTCATAGACTGGTCCTGGGAGGACCCCCAGCAGGCAGGTGGAGATGGGACCGCAGTCTCTCTACCGGCCCTACAGGGATGCTGGGCAGGCGGCCCAGATCCCCAGCAACAGACCCAGCTACAGGGAGGGGAGAGCATCGACCTCCCTCCCCAGCCGGAGTGTGCCTTCCAGGGAGAGGAGACAACCGGTCTCTCTCCCCAGCCGCAGCATGTTCCACAGGAAGCGGAGAGCATCGACCTCCCTTCCCAACGGCCACCGGAGTATCAGGAGGAGGAGGTAAGCCAATCTCCCCCTCCCCAGCTAACTCCTAACTTGGGCCCAGGGTTAACAGTGGAGATGTTAACCCCCACTGACCCCCACGTTCCCTTTGCCACCGGGCAGGACTATGCCCCAATTCCCCCAGCAGAAGAGCTGGCATCAGAACAGAGCGCTGCTGGCCTCTGCCCTACAGACCCCCTTGTTACAGGACTGGCCTGCAAACCCCTCACCCCAGCAGAAGCGCTGGCACCAGGGCAGAGTGCCGCTGGCCTCTGCCCCCCAAGTACCATCAGCTATTTGCCCAGCTGCGCCAGGAAGGCCGAGGATGCTGCACTTTCATCCTGCAACCTGGAACTTACAGGCCAGTACTACGTATTGTGGGGGGGCTACTTTGCTGCTAGCGATTATTTGTGGGTGGGTTGCGAGACTAACTTGGGCACTGACCGGCAGAAGGTCAGGTGCCTGGTTAGTCTCCCTCCAAAAGGGGAGATATGTTACAAACTGCTGTTTGTAACTGGCCCTTTAAATGAAAAATTGCCCTGCTTCCCTGGATTTTGGAGAAGCCTATTTGCCAGCCTCCTTCCACATGACTATGGCCCCTGGAAGATTGTGCCCCTGAGAACATATTAACTTTTATTGGGTGTGTATGGCCCTTTAAGAACCATCTGGGGACATATTGTGACTTTGATGAACAATGCCCCTTTAAGACTATGTCCCCAGACCTGTGAAATGACTTGTCCCTGGCTTTCTCCCACTTGGTTCAGTTTCATTGTGTGCCATTAAGAGTTAAATTTTGTTCAGCTTCAAGAAACCTATTCTAAATACAAGTCTGCTGGGATTAGCTCTAATTAGGTTTAGTGATCAACTTTCCCATTGTCTAATCAGACTAGTATTGATAAGGTGGACTGCATTGTTTTATTGTGTGTAATGTTATCTGCTGAAGTAATGTTGTGGCCTGTCAAAGGGAGTGTCTCTCTATCTAATATCAAATGTGTGATGGGGGATTTTATGCCTCCCCCTGAGAGTGTCCTGTTTGCATGTAACCTGAATAAAAAGCAGGCTGTGTGCCCCAGCACATCAGACCTATGTTGACCCTCTAACTTGAAGCTTTGACTCATGTTTGTAGGATACAGCTTATATCACTACAGGGATTGCTATGCTCTTCATACTCCCTTAGCTACAGGGATTGCTACAGAAGGAAGAGGTTCACCTACTGGAGCCTGGTCATAGGTCCAGGGCGCAGAGCAGACGGCGAGATACCAGCCCAGCAGCGGTGGTTCATAGAGTCTGCATTACTTATGGTGGCTACGCAGCAGTTATAGAGTGTCCACGGTGCTGCTGCTCCTTTGGTGAGCGCTAGGAGCATCCTTTTCTACGGTCCAACTTCCAGCCAGCCTGGAGGCAACCGTAACAGACAGTAACGGTTTTATTTTAAAACGTTTTTTGTGCTTTGTTATCAAGTTTATGCCTGTTAACATGTCTGAACCATCAGATAGACGATGTTCTGTATGTTTGAATGCCAAGGTTCCTCCCCATTTAAATATATGTGATGAATGTGACATGTCCAAACAAAGTAGGGACAATGATGCCACTGATAATGATATTGCCCAAGATGATTCCTCAAGTGAGGGGAGTAAGCATGGTACTGCATCATCCCCTTCTGTGTCTACACCAGTCTTGCCCACACAAGAGGTCCCTAGTACATCTAGTGCGCCAATACTTCTTACTATGCAGCAATTATCGGCTGTAATGGATAATTCTATTAAAAACATTTTGTCCAAAATGCCCACTTATCAGAGAAAGCGCGATTGCTCTGTTTTAGATACTGAAGAGCATGAGGACGCTGATGATAATGGTTCTGACATGCCCTTACACCAATCTGAAGGGGCCAGGGAGGTTTTGTCTGAGGGAGAAATTTCAGATTCAGGAAAAATTTCTCAACAAGCTGAACCTGATGTTATTACATTTAAATTTAAATTAGAACATCTCCGCGCTCTGCTTAAGGAGGTGTTATCTACTCTGGATGATTGTGACAATTTGGTCATTCCAGAGAAATTATGTAAGATGGACAAGTTCCTAGAGGTCCCGGTGCCCCCCGATGCTTTTCCTATACCCAAGGAGGAGGTTATGGACAGAGTTCAAGCACTTAAATTGGCTAACTCTTTTATCTTAGACGCCGCTTTGCAATTAGCTAGATTAGCGGCGAAAAATTCAGGTTTTGCTATTGTGGCGCGCAGAGCGCTTTGGCTAAAGTCTTGGTCAGCGGATGTGTCCTCCAAGAACAAATTGCTTAACATCCCTTTCAAGGGTAAAACGCTGTTTGGCCCTGACTTGAAAGAGATTATTTCAGACATCACTGGGGGAAAGGGCCACGCCCTTCCTCCGGATAGGTCTTTTAAGGCTAAAAATAAGCCAAATTTTCGTCCCTTTCGCAGAAACGGACCAGCCTCAAATTCTACACCCGCTAAGCAAGAGGGTAATAGTTCTCAAACCAAACCAGCCTGGAGACCGATGCAAGGCTGGAGCAAGGGTAAGCAGGCCAAGAAACCTGCCACTGCTACTAAAACAGCATGAAGTGTTGGCCCCCGATCCGGGACCGGATCTGGTGGGGGGCAGACTCTCCCTCTTTGCTCAGGCTTGGGCAAGAGATGTTCAGGATCCTTGGGCGCTAGAAATAGTTTCTCAAGGTTATCTCCTGGAATTCAAGGAACTACCCCCAAGGGGAAGGTTCCACAGGTCTCAATTGTCTTCAAACCAAATAAAAAGACAGGCATTCTTACATTGTGTAGAAGACCTGTTAAGAATGGGAGTGATTCATCCTGTTCCATTAGGAGAACAAGGGATGGGGTTTTACTCCAATCTGTTCATAGTTCCCAAAAAAGAGGGAACATTCAGACCAATTTTAGATCTCAAGATTCTAAACAAATTTCTCAGGGTTCCATCGTTCAAAATGGAAACCATTCGAACAATTCTTCCTACCATCCAGGAAGGTCAATTCATGACCACGGTGGATTTAAAGGATGCGTATCTACATATTCCTATCCACAAGGAACATCATCGGTTCCTAAGGTTCGCCTTTCTGGACAAGCATTACCAGTTTGTGGCACTTCCATTCGGATTAGCCACTGCTCCAAGGATTTTCACAAAGGTACTAGGGTCCCTTCTAGCGGTGCTAAGACCAAGGGGCATTGCAGTAGTACCTTACTTGGACGACATACTGATTCAAGCGTCGTCTCTGTCAAAAGCAAAGGCTCATACGGACATTGTCCTAGCCTTTCTCAGATCTCACGGGTGGAAAGTGAACGTAGAAAAAAGTTCTCTATCCCCGTCAACAAGAGTTCCCTTCTTGGGAACAATAATAGATTCCTTAGAAATGAAGATTTTTCTGACAGAGACCAGAAAATCAAAACTTCTAAGCTCTTGTCAAGTACTTCATTCTGTTCTTCTTCCTTCCATAGCGCAGTGCATGGAAGTAATAGGTTTGATAGTTGCGGCAATGGACATAGTTCCTTTTGCGCGAATTCATCTAAGACCATTACAACTGTGCATGCTCAGACAGTGGAATGGGGATTATACAGACTTGTCTCCGACGATCCAAGTAGATCAGAGAACCAGAGATTCACTCTGTTGGTGGCTGACCCTGGACAACCTGTCACAGGGAATGAGTTTTCGCAGACCAGAGTGGGTCATTGTCACGACCGACGCCAGTCTGGTGGGCTGGGGCGCGGTCTGGGAACCCCTGAAAGCTCAGGGTCTATGGTCTCGGGAAGAATCTCTTCTCCCGATAAACATTCTGGAACTGAGAGCGATATTCAATGCTCTCAAAGCTTGGCCTCAACTAGCAAAGGCCAGATTCATAAGGTTTCAATCAGACAACATGACGACTGTTGCATATATCAACCATCAGGGGGGAACAAGGAGTTCCCTGGCGATGGAAGAAGTGACCAAAATAATTAAATGGGCGGAGAATCACTCCTGCCACTTGTCTGCAATCCACATCCCAGGAGTGGAAAATTGGGAAGCGGATTTTCTGAGTCGTCAGACTTTCCATCCGGGGGAGTGGGAACTCCATCCGGAAATCTTTGCTCAAATAACTCAATTATGGGGCATTCCAGACATGGATCTGATGGCGTCTCGTCAGAACTTCAAGGTTCCTTGCTACGGGTCCAGATCCAGGGATCCCAAGGCGACTCTAGTAGATGCACTAGTAGCACCTTGGACCTTCAACCTAGCTTATGTATTCCCACCGTTTCCTCTCATTCCCAGGCTGGTAGCCAGGATCAATCAGGAGAGGGCTTCGGTGATCTTGATAGCTCCTGCGTGGCCACGCAGGACTTGGTATGCAGACCTGGTGAATATGTCATCGGCTCCACCATGGAAGCTACCTTTGAGACAGGACCTTCTTGTTCAAGGTCCGTTCGAACATCCGAATCTGGCCTCACTCCAACTGACTGCTTGGAGATTGAACGCTTGATTTTATCAAAGCGTGGGTTTTCAGATTCTGTCATTGATACTCTTATTCAGGCTAGAAAGCCTGTAACTAGGAAAATTTACCATAAAATATGGAAAAAATATATCTGTTGGTGTGAATCTAAAGGATTCCCATGGAACAAGATAAAAATTCATAAGATTCTATCCTTTCTACAAGAGGGTTTGGAGAAAGGATTATCTGCAAGTTCTTTGAAGGGACAGATTTCTGCTTTATCTGTTTTACTTCACAAAAAGCTGGCGGCTGTGCCAGATGTTCAAGCTTTTGTTCAGGCTCTGGTTAGAATCAAGCCTGTTTACAAACCTTTGACTCCTCCTTGGAGTCTCAACTTAGTTCTTTCAGTTCTTCAGGGGGTTCCGTTTGAACCCTTACATTCCGTAGATATTAAGTTATTATCTTGGAAAGTTTTGTTTTTGGTTGCAATTTCTTCTGCTAGAAGAGTTTCAGAGTTATCTGCTCTGCAGTGTTCTCCTCCTTATCTGGTGTTCCATGCAGATAAGGTGGTTTTGCGTACTAAACCTGGTTTTCTTCCGAAAGTTGTTTCTAACAAAAATATTAACCAGGAGATAGTTGTGCCTTCTTTGTGTCCGAATCCAGTTTCAAAGAAGGAACGTTTGTTGCACAATTTGGATGTAGTTCGTGCTCTAAAATTCTATTTAGAGGCTACAAAGGATTTCAGACAAACATCTTCTTTGTTTGTTGTTTATTCTGGTAAAAGGAGAGGTCAAAAAGCAACTTCTACCTCTCTTTCTTTTTGGCTTAAAAGCATCATCCGATTGGCTTATGAGACTGCCGGACGGCAGCCTCCTGAAAGAATCACAGCTCACTCCACTAGGGCTGTGGCTTCCACATGGGCCTTCAAGAACGAGGCTTCTGTTGATCAGATATGTAAGGCAGCGACTTGGTCTTCACTGCACACTTTTACCAAATTTTACAAATTTGATACTTTTGCTTCTTCTGAGGCTATTTTTGGGAGAAAGGTTTTGCAAGCCGTGGTGCCTTCCATCTAGGTGACCTGATTTGCTCCCTCCCATCATCCGTGTCCTAAAGCTTTGGTATTGGTTCCCACAAGTAAGGATGACGCCGTGGACCGGACACACCTATGTTGGAGAAAACAGAATTTATGCTTACCTGATAAATTACTTTCTCCAACGGTGTGTCCGGTCCACGGCCCGCCCTGGTTTTTTAATCAGGTCTGATGAATTATTTTCTCTAACTACAGTCACCACGGTATCATATGATTTCTCCTATGCATATTCCTCCTTTACGTCGGTCGAATGACTGGGGTAGGCGGAGCCTAGGAGGGATCATGTGACCAGCTTTGCTGGGCTCTTTGCCATTTCCTGTTGGGGAAGAGAATATCCCACAAGTAAGGATGACGCCGTGGACCGGACACACCGTTGGAGAAAGTAATTTATCAGGTAAGCATAAATTCTGTTTTTATCTCATCCAGACCATCTCACTAACCCTAACTTCATCTCACCCAGACCATCTCACTAACCCTAACTTCATCTCACCCAGACCATCTCACTTACCCTAACTTTATCTCACCCAGACCATCTCACTAACCCCAACTTCATCTCACCCAGACCATTTTATTAACCCTAACTTCATCTTACCCAGACCATCTCACTAACCCTAACTTCATCTCACCCAGTCCATCTCACTAATACTCAACTTCATCTCACCCAGATCATCTCACTCACCTAGACCATCTCACTAGCCCTAGCTTCATCTCACCCAGACCATCTGACTAACCCTAACTTTATCTCACCCAGACCATCTCACTTACCCTAACTTCATCTCAGCCAGACCATGTCACTAGCCCTAACTTCATCTCAGCCAGACCATCTCACTAGCCCTAACTTCATCTCAGCCAGACCATCTCACTAGCCCTAACTTCATCTCACCCAGACCATCTCACTTACCCTAACTTTATCTCATCGAGACCATCTCAATAGCCCTAACTTTATCTCATCCAGACCATCTCACTAACCCTAACTTCATCTCACCTAGACCATCTCACATATCCTAACTTCTGCTCAACCAGACCATCTCACTAACCCTAGCTTCAGCTCACCCAGACCGTCTGACAAACCCTAACCAGACCATCTCTCTAACACTAACTTAAAGGAGCACTCAATGCAGTAGAATTGCATAATTAACAAGTGCATAATAAAAAGACAAACCAATAACACCTACTCTGAATTTCAAATAAACAGTTTTTTTTTCCTGACAAATTTATTTTTTTCCTATTTTGCTGGCCCTGTATCATCATGTGACAGACATCAGCCAATCACAGCAATCACAGACTAGTATACGTTTACCCTGTGAACTTGTGCACATGCTCAGTAGGATCTTGTTCCCCAGAAAGAATGTATATAAAAAGATTGTGCAAAATTTGATAATGGAAGTAAATTGGAAAGTGTCTTAAAATGGCATGCTCTATCTGAATCATAAAAGTTTATTTTGACTTGAGTGTCCCTTTTAAAGGGACAAGCTACTTAAAAATTGTTATTGTTTAAAAAGATAGATCATCTCTTTATTATCCATTCACCAGTTTTGCATAAACATCACTGTTATACTAATATACGTTTTGCTTTATCATTATCTATATCTAAGCCTCTGCAAACTTCCCCTTATCTCAGTGCGTTTTACAAACTTGACTTTTAGCCAACTAGTGCTGGTTCCTGCATAACTCCATAGGAGCGAGCACAATGTTATATTTATTTCACACATGGACTTGCACTGTCTTACTGTGAAAAGTTAAAGGAACAGTCTACACCAGAATTTGTATTGTTTTAAAAGATAGATAATCCCTTTATTACCCATTTCCTAGTTTTGCATAACCAACACAGTTATATAAATACACATTTTTACCTCTGTGATTATCTTGTATCTAAGCCTCTGCACACTGCCCCCTTATTTCTGTTCTTTTGACAGACATTTATTTTAGCCAATCAGTGCTGGCTCATAGGAACTCCACATGCGTGAGCACAGTGTTATCTATATGACACACATGAACGAACACCCTCTAGTGGTGAAAAACTGACAAAATGCCCTGAGAGAAGAAGCGACCTGCAGGGGCTTAGAAACAGGCGGAGATTTAGAGGTTTAGTTGTTTTAAAATATATAAATATAACATTGTTGGTTATGCAAATCTGGGGAATGAGTAGTAAAGGCGTTATCTATCTTTTTAAATAATAAATAAATAAAATAAAGTAGACTTTCTCTTTAAGCTAACTCACCTGCACAACCCTCCAACACAAATCCTCCCCCAGCACCCAGGACCCCCTGCACAACCCTCTGCTGCTGCAAAAAAATACTAATCCTAACACCCAAGACCCCTCCCACCATAATGAAAAATCCCAAGCATACAAAGCCCTACTACATGACCTCTTTTGCTAAAACTCCCTCTAGAACCCAAAGGCCCCTTTGCACGACCCCAACTACAAAAAAAGCCTTAATACCCAAGGGACCCCAGCACCGAAGGAACCTCCTGTCAATCAAGCACTCAAACCCCCACCTCCCCCATCACACCCACTCAAATGTACTCAAATGAAAGTCTATATTCATGAGCTCGTGTCCTCAGTCTTTAGTAGTTTTTCCATAGATGTCCCACAAAATTATCGACAATATATTTATGTTTTGTGATGATCGAGAGAAGTAAACAAGAACTTGTTAGTCCAGGCAAATGGAGTCTGATTATCTTTCTCATACATATTATAGGAATACACCATTGTGAAGAAGAGGCTCTCCCACAGCAGCGTTCAACGGCTGAGCGGAGAGGTGAGTAATGCTGGGGAATGTGACAATATACACAGTGACTCCCTTTACTGAGCCATCTGGCCCTGTGTGTATTTCCTACCTGCTGTCTGTGTCTCTGTATATTCTCAGTAACATTATCCTGGCTCTGTCAGTAAAAGTGTGTGACAGAACCAGTCCCTGTGTCAGCGCTGAATGAGTTGTGTGTGTTTCAGGTGCCTATAAAGTGTGATGATGTTGCTGTGTATTTCTCTATGGAGGAGTGGGAGTATATAGAGGGACACAAGGAGCTTTACAAGGACGTCATGATGGAGACTCACCAAGCACTAAGGACTATGGAGATCCCAGGAAATGAGAGCTTAGGTAACGCTGTGTAGTAATAAATATCTCACTCAGGAAGTGCACATACACTACTGACGTGACTGACACAGAGCAAATCTACAGTGAATCTGTCATGTGTGATCTAATGAGCTGTCTGATTATAAACTAATGTTATACCCAACAAAAATAATAAAAACACAGTTAAAGGGTCAAGAGGAATTACTGCTAAATCAATTAAATATTCATTTATATATGTAAATGTTTAAGTACAAAACAGATGCTTTGTTTTGTTCTTAATTGAATACATTTAACTATATATATATATATATATATTTAGATGCAACAAAATAGTTTCATATACATTTAACAAAATTAACTGATTTTATTCTTTATTAAAACTAACAGGTCACAGTGATGAAAATCTAGACACAGGAGCACATAGAGTACAGAATATTCAGCCAGTGGGGACCCCATCAGACGTCTCTGCAGGTGACAGATCTATGGCAGAAGCTACTAGTGATGTTTTCAAATAATGATCTGTTGTGTAATATTACTGTATAATCAGATTGTGTGAGATAACTGCACTTTAATCCATATAACCAAAAAACGTATTTTATTCTTTATTAGAACTAACAGGTCACAGTGATGAAAATCTAGACACAGGAGCACATAGAGAACTTGTACAGAATATTCAGCCAGTGGGGACCCCATCAGACGTCTCTGCAGGTAACAGATCTATGGCAGAAGCTGCTGTTAATGTTTTCAAATAATGATGTGTTGTGTAATATTACTGTGTAATCAGATTGTGTGAGATAACTGCACTTTAATCCATATAACCAAAAAACGTATTTTATTCTTTATTAGAACTAACAGGTCACAGTGATGAAAATCTAGACACAGGATCACATGGAGAACTTGTACAGAATATTCAGCCATCAGATGTTTCTGCAAGTGAGTGATCTATGGTATAAGCTTCACAGTTAGAAAATGTTACCAAAAAGTAAAGTGTAAGTCCGTAGCACTGAAAAAATGACATTTCCTAGCTTGCAAATTTTGACAGTGACCTGTCAATGCGCTGTTCCCTTACTTCAAATGCCCTTTTGATCTTTATTTAGCTGTATTAGATTTAGATTGGAATAAAGCAACCTCACTAATTATCATCTCTTCTATATATTCAGCGCTAAGGACTGACACTTTACACTTTAGTTTTTGGTGACGGTGGCTCACACAGCCTTTCCCCCTCTATCCGACCGATGCAATCAGTCGGGAAATCACAGGTGCTACTTTTAATCACAGTAGTGCTGTGAGAGCTGATACCAGCTACAGCAATTTGCTGTAATAAATGCCGCTTAGTAAGGGTACAGCGCACACAGGTGGGAGGCAGAGATCAGAGGGGGGGTCTGTGAGAAGGCGCAAAGCTCTACACTTGTGAAGAGCAAAGCAGGAACTTAGCTTTCAACAGCAGGTGGGAATCTCTGAGTTTGCATAAAAAGCATCTGTGCAATATGCAGTGCTATCTATCTATCTATCGGGTACTTATAGAGCGCAATCTAATCACCCGTGAGGGTCTCAAGGCGCTAAGGGGAGCGGATATTGGTGGAGGGGGGGAGGGGATGGGTGTTCATTTGAAGAGCCAGGTTTTGAGGTCCTTTCTGAACTTTGTAAGGGAGGTGAATTGTCTGAGGTGCAGCGGGAGGGTGTTCCATGTCTTTGCTGCCATGTGGGAGAAGGATCTTCCGCCCGCGGTGGATTTGCTGATGCGGAGGATGACAGAGTGCTTGGTCGGCCGATCGGAGTTGTCTGGCGGGGGTGTAGAAATTTACACGGTGGTTGATGTATTCGGGTCCGATGTTGTATAGGGCCTTGAATGCATGGGTAAGGAGCTTGAAAGTGATTCTCTTGTTGCTGGGGAGCCAGTGAAGGTTCCTTAGGTGTTTGTTTATGTGGCATTGGCGAGGGATATTGAGGATGAGTCTGGCTGAGGCGTTCTGGATACGTTGGAGTCTCTTTTGGAGTTTGATGGTGGAGCCAGCGTAGAGTGCGTTGCCGTAGTCCAACCGGCTGCTGACAAGGGCATGGGTGACTGTTTTCTTGGTTTCGGTAGGGATCCACTTGAAGATTTTACATAGCAGGTGGAGAATGTGGAAGCATGTTGAGGTGATGGCATTGATTTGCCGGTCCATGGAGAGTGAAGAGTCCAGGATGAAGCCTAAATTTCGTGCGTAGTCGGTTGGGGTTGGAGGGTGACCGAGGACTGTGGGCCACCAGGAGTCGTCCCATGCGGATTTATTGGGTCCGAGGAGGAGGACTTCAGTTTTGTCTGTGTTCAGTTTGAGCCGGTTGTCATTCATCCAGGCGGCGACTGCTGTCAGGCCTTCGTGGTCGTTCTTTTTGGCGGTGGTGGGATCTCGGGTGAGTGAGATGATTAACTGGGTGTCGTTGGCGTAGGAGACAATGTTGAGGTCATGGCGTCGGACGATGGTGGCGAGAGAGGCCATGTAGATGAGGGTGAAGAGGGTGGGGCTCAGCGAAGAGCCTTGCGGTACACTGCAATTGACTGGTGCGGGTCTGGTTGAGAAAGGCGGGAGTCTGACTTTCTGGGTCCTGCCCGTGAGGATGGAGGTGATCCATTCCAAGGCTTTGCTGCGGATACCGGCGTCGTGTAGGCGGGTGCGGAGGGTGTTGTGGTCGACAGTGTCGAATGCTGCTGAGAGGTCTAGGAGGATAAGGGCGGCGGTTTCTCCTCTGTCCAGTATGGTGCGGATGTCGTATGTGGCTGCGAGGAGGGCAGTCTCGGTGCTGGACTGCTAGTCACAAATACATCTTTATCCTCTTGACAAAAAATGTGCATTGCGCATGCAGGAGACATAGGAACGCGCAGGATCTACAGGATACTGTAGTGGAAGCTTTGGGAGACGTCAGAGAAAGAGGGGTCAGGCGGCCATTTCAAAACGTCCAGATGAGAATTAGTAAGTGTATTTATTGGCAAAGTTTATTTAGATGAAAATTGGGCTACAGTTGGCTGTAAAAATCGTTAATTAACTAATCTAAATAAGTAATAGTAATTTTTGGGTTGACTGCCCCTTTAAGTTCTGAAATATGTTTTGGGTGTATATGCTTTTAAATATTATTTTTATATATATATATATATATATATATATATATATATCCAAATACAAGCAAGGGAATTTCCAGCCGTGAGTAGATTAAAACTTGAAATTTATTGAAATTTGTTTAAAAGCATATCCAAAACATGGGGAAAATAAAAGGGCATCAGATCAGGTCAGGTCTTACGCGTTTCAGCTCTGTTGAGCCGTACTCATAGACCTCTGATCTGGTGCAGTAATTGCACAACTATATACATTTCATAATGAGGTTAATTAAAAACAGTCTTGCCCAATTAGTCTCAGACAGTTAACCCCTGAGTGTTATTATGTGTATAGTATCCTCTATTATATTATATGGTATGGGGTACCTGAAACTTTTAGTGTGAGTATATGCTTTTTTAATTGCTTTTTTAATTGTAGGCTTCTGGAGTCTGTTGTTGTTTAGAATATAACATTAATTCGAGTTAGCAAAATCATTGTCTTTGGTCTAAATATTAGTGTCATCTCGAAATTGTTATTTACAGGATTTAGATTTCATTTGTGTGTTTTTAAGTTTATTTGAATTCCAGTGCTCTAGGTTAAACCCTTGGTCATCTAGTTACTTGAATATATTATAATCCTTTACTTTCTTCGCTAGAATTGCTTATATAATAGGTTTATTTCCAAAAATGTATAAGCTCAAACCTGGAATTAAATCCATAGGGTACATTTGTTTTCATACGGAACATCCAGTATACCTCTTTTTTACTGAGTATACTGTCCAGATCTCCCCCCCTTGAATCTAGGGTTATTTTTTCTACTATTGTCCATCTGAGTGATGTGGTGTTCCTATTGTGTACCTCTATAAAATGTTTAGTTATTGGTAGCAGTTTGTCCTCTCTTTGTCTGCTCTTTTCAGTGTCTACTGTGATACTGGATAAGTGCTCCCTAATTCTATTTCTTATTTCTCTCACCGTTTTTCCAATATACTGAAGTTTGCAAATATTGCACTCTATGAGGTACACTACCCCTTTGTCTCTGCAATTTAAGTGTTTATTTATTTGGAGTATTTCTCCTGTCTTGGTCGATTTGAAGGTGTTTCCTATATCTGCATGTTTACACGCTTTACAGTCACTGTAACCACATTTGTAGAGGCCTTTAGATTGTAACCAAGTTGTTCTTTTGTTCATTTTGAGATTAGTTGGGGAGACTATATTCCCTATAGTCCTGCCTCTTCTATATGAAAAGAGACAATTACTGTCTATTATCTTTGCTAGACTATTATCTGCCTTCAAAATAGGTAGGTGTTTCTTGATTATATTACATATTTGGTTATATTGGGGTGAGTATTGTGTAACAAACTTGATTCTATTTGTATCAAATCTGGGTTTCTTTTTGGGTTTAGTTACAATCAAATCTCCCTGTGCCTTATTAGACACTGCCATGCGTGCATTCTTTATAGTTTGTTTGTTGTAGCCCCTCACTTTAAGTTGTTTATCTAGAAGATTTGCTTCTTTTAGATAATCTTCGTCATTAGAGCAGTTTCTTTTTATTCTAATGTGTTGACCTTTTGCTATGGCTCTAAAGGTTTCTTTGGGGTGTTCACTCCTTGCGTGTAGAAGTGCATTCCTAGTTATTGTTTTTTTATATATTGTGGTTTCAATTACGCCATTAAAGTAATTACCTCGCAGTGTGAGGCCCAGATAATTAATTTCCTTATTTTTTAACTCATGTGTGAATCTTATTCCCATCTTATTATTTCCTATGTATTGCAGGAAATTTTCTATGGAGGCGTCATCCCCCTCCCATATTAGAATCAGGTCATCTATGAATCTATGGTAAAGTTTGATATTTTCCCTGAAGGGGCTTCCCTCCGCATAGATGTGGCACAGCTCCCACCAGCCCATAAATAAGTTGGCGTAAGTGGGGGCAAACTTTGCCCCCATAGCTGTGCCACATCTCTGCAGATAGAACACCCCTCCATAAGAAAAATAATTATGTGTTAGAAGGTATTCTATGATTCTTAAGAGAAATTCCTGGAAATTCTCATCCAAATTGCTACGTGTTTGTAGAAAGTACTTAACTGCTTCTATACCTAGTACATGTGGTATGTTACTGTAGAGCGACACTACGTCTAGGGATAACCATCTGCTTTTGGTGGTCCATGTTATATTTTTTAATTTTTGTATTAAATGTGTGGAGTCCCTGAGATAGCTGGTTAAATTTAGAACTAATGGCTGTAGGATGGAATCTACCCATTCTGATACCGGTTCTAGTAGTGATCCCATCCCTGACACTATGGGTCGCCCCTGAACATTTTCTGTACTTTTATGTACTTTTGGGAATATATGAAATAATGGTGTCTTTGGATGTTTATTTACCATATAATCATGTGTCTCTTTGTTTATAAAGCCATTTGCTAGGCCCTCATCCAATAAGTGGGAGAGTTGGAGCATGTAGTTTGATTTTGGGTCACCTCTTAATATTTGGTAGTTATTTATGTCATTAAGTTGTCTTTTTATTTCTTTATCATAGTCTGCCTTATTTAGTACCACTATGCTACCCCCCTTGTCCGATTTTTTTAATGACTATGTTATCATTTTCTGCGATTTCTTTCAGAGCTGTTCTCTCTTTTCTTGTTAAATTGGTGTCTTGATAGGGACTACTGGCTGTGTTTAGTATTTCTAAGTCTTTAACCACTCTTTCTTGAAATTGTTCTAAAATTGTCCCCCTGGACTGAATGGGGTAAAAGGTGGACTTAGGTTTAAAGCCTATATGTGCATTTTTTTCTTCTGTGCTCAGCTGTTCACTTAGTAGACTCATTAGAGTCTCCTTTGCACATGAGTCTTGGAAATCTAATTGTATCTCTGATGTGGTTTCTTCACTTATTGTGTTCGCCTCTACGGTCTCTCTTATTTCTTGTGTACTGTGAAAATGTTTTTTTAGAGTCAAATTTCTGACCAGTCTGTTGACATCTACTATTGTGTTAAATATATTGAACTTATCTGTTGGTACAAAGTTCAAGCCGTAGCTTAATACTTTTTCTTGTGTAGGTGTCAACAGGGTGTCAGAAAGATTGATAACTAATGATGCACTTTTTGTTCCAAATTCTTCTTTGCCCTCAGTTGGTATCTGTTCATCTGCCTTTTTTGCTTCCTCTTATTACTGGCTGTTTTATAATCTCCTTTGTTTCTCCCTGTGTTTGTATTGGGGCTGCCACTAAAAAAGCTTGATCAAATTTTGCTCTGGTTGAATCTAATATGTCCGCTTTCTGTACTGTAGTTTGATACCTCTGATTTTTATTAGTCTGTTTATCCTGAGTAGTTTTGCTCCTAGCCCCCTGGGCTTCTGTGTTTATATTTCTCCAACATAGGTGTGTCCGGTCCACGGCGTCATCCTTACTTGTGGGATATTCTCTTCCCCAACAGGAAATGGCAAAGAGCCCAGCAAAGCTGGTCACATGATCCCTCCTAGGCTCCGCCTACCCCAGTCATTCTCTTTGCCGTTGTACAGGCAACATCTCCACGGAGATGGCTTAGAGTTTTTTAGTGTTTAACTGTAGTTTTTATTATTCAATCAAGAGTTTGTTATTTTAAAATAGTGCTGGTATGTACTATTTACTCTGAAACAGAAAAGAGATGAAGATTTCTGTTTGTAAGAGGAAAATGATTTTAGCAACCGTTACTAAAATCGATGGCTGTTCCACACAGGACTGTTGAGAGGAATTAACTTCAGTTGGGGGAACAGTGAGCAGACTTTTGCTGCTTGAGGTATGACACATTCTAACAAGACGATGTAATGCTGGAAGCTGTCATTTTCCCTATGGGATCCGGTAAGCCATTTTTATTACAGACTGTATATAAGGGCTTCACAAGGGCTTGTTAAGACTGTAGACATTTTCTGGGCTAAATCGATTCATATATAAACATATTTAGCCTTGAGGAATCATTTAATCTGGGTATTTTGTAAAATATTATCGGCAAGGCACTGTTTTGGACACCTTATTCTCTAGGGGCTTTCCCTAATCATAGGCAGAGCCTCATTTTCGCGCCGGTATTGCGCACTTGTTTTTGAGAAGCATGACATGCAGTCGCATGTGTGAGGAGCTCTGATACATAGAAAAGACTTTCTGAAGGCGTCATTTGGTATCGTATTCCCCTTTGGGCTTGGTTGGGTCTCAGCAAAGCAGATACCAGGGACTGTAAAGGGGTTAAAGATAAAAACGGCTCCGGTTCCGTTATTTTAAGGGTTAAAGCTTCCAAATTTGGTGTGCAATACTTTTAAGGCTTTAAGACACTGTGGTGAAATTTTGGTGAATTTTGAACAATTCCTTCATATTTTTTCGCAATTGCAGTAATAAAGTGTGTTCAGTTTAAAATTTAAAGTGACAGTAACGGTTTTATTTTAAAACGTTTTTTGTACTTTGTTATCAAGTTTATGCCTGTTTAACATGTCTGAACTACCAGATAGACTGTGTTCTGAATGTGGGGAAGCCAAGGTTCCTTCTCATTTAAATAGATGTGATTTATGTGACACAGAAAATGATGCCCAAGATGATTCCTCAAGTGAGGGGAGTAAGCATGGTACTGCATCATTCCCTCCTTCGTCTACACCAGTCTTGCCCACTCAGGAGGCCCCTAGTACATCTAGCGCGCCAATACTCCTTACTATGCAACAATTAACGGCTGTAATGGATAATTCTATCAAAAACATTTTAGCCAAAATGCCCACTTATCAGCGTAAGCGCGACTGCTCTGTTTTAGATACTGAAGAGCATGAGGACGCTGATGATAATGGTTCTGAAATGCCCCTACACCAGTCTGAGGGGGCCAGGGAGGTTTTGTCTGAGGGAGAAATTTCAGATTCAGGGAAAATTTCTCAACAAGATGAACCCGATGTGATTACATTTAAATTTAAGTTGGAACATCTCCGCGCTCTGCTTAAGGAGGTGTTATCCACTCTGGATGATTGTGAGAATTTGATCATCCCAGAGAAACTATGTAAAATGGACAAGTTCCTAGAGGTCCCGGGGCCCCCAGAAGCTTTTCCTATACCCAAGCGGGTGGCGGACATTGTAAATAAAGAATGGGAAAGGCCCGGTATACCTTTCGTCCCTCCCCCCATATTTAAAAAATTGTTTCCTATGGTCGACCCCAGAAAGGACTTATGGCAGACAGTCCCCAAGGTCGAGGGAGCGGTTTCTACTTTAAACAAACGCACCACTATACCCATTGAAGATAGTTGTGCTTTCAAAGATCCTATGGATAAAAAATTAGAAGGTTTGCTTAAAAAGATGTTTGTTCAGCAAGGTTACCTTCTACAACCAATTTCATGCATTGTCCCTGTCACTACAGCCGCGTGTTTCTGGTTCGATGAGCTAGAAAAGGCGATCGATAGTGATTCTCCTCCTTATGAGGAGATTATGGACAGAATCCGTGCTCTCAAATTGGCTAATTCTTTCACCCTAGACGCCACTTTGCAATTGGCTAGGTTAGCGGCGAAAAATTCTGGGTTTGCTATTGTGGCGCGCAGAGCGCTTTGGTTGAAATCTTGGTCAGCGGATGCGTCTTCCAAGAACAAATTGCTTAACATTCCTTTCAAGGGGAAAACGCTGTTTGGCCCTGACTTGAAAGAGATTATCTCTGATATCACTGGGGGTAAGGGCCACGCCCTTCCTCAGGATAGGTCTTTCAAGGCCAAAAATAAACCTAATTTTCGTCCCTTTCGTAGAAACGGACCAGCCCCAAGTGCTACGTCCTCTAAGCAAGAGGGTAATACTTCTCAAGCCAAGCCAGCCTGGAGACCAATGCAAGGCTGGAACAAGGGAAAGCAGGCCAAGAAACCTGCCACTGCTACCAAGACAGCATGAAATGTTGGCCCCCGATCCGGGACCGGATCTGGTGGGGGGCAGACTCTCTCTCTTCGCTCAGGCTTGGGCAAGAGATGTTCTGGATCCTTGGGCACTAGAAATAGTCTCCCAAGGTTATCTTCTGGAATTCAAGGGGCTTCCCCCAAGGGGGAGGTTCCACAGGTCTCAATTGTCTTCAGACCACATAAAGAGACAGGCATTCTTACATTGTGTAGAAGACCTGTTAAAAATGGGAGTGATTCATCCTGTTCCATTAGGAGAACAAGGGATGGGGTTCTACTCCAATCTGTTCGTAGTTCCCAAAAAAGAGGGAACGTTCAGACCAATCTTAGATCTCAAGATCCTAAACAAGTTTCTCAAGGTTCCATCGTTCAAAATGGAAACCATTCGAACAATTCTTCCTTCCATCCAGGAAGGTCAATTCATGACCACGGTGGATTTAAAGGATGCGTATCTACATATTCCTATCCACAAGGAACATCATCGGTTCCTAAGGTTCGCATTCCTGGACAAGCATTACCAGTTCGTGGCACTTCCTTTCGGATTAGCCACTGCTCCAAGGATTTTCACAAAGGTACTAGGGTCCCTTCTAGCGGTACTAAGACCAAGGGGCATTGCAGTAGTACCTTACTTGGACGACATTCTGATTCAAGCGTCGTCCCTTCCTCAAGCAAAGGCTCATACGGACATAGTCCTGGCCTTTCTCAGATCTCACGGATGGAAAGTGAACGTAGAAAAGAGTTCTCTATCTCCGTCAACAAGGGTTCCCTTCTTGGGAACAATAACAGATTCCTTAGAAATGAGGATTTTTCTGACAGAGGCCAGAAAAACAAAACTTCTAAACTCTTGTCAAACACTTCATTCCGTTCCTCTTCCTTCCATAGCGCAGTGCATGGAAGTAATAGGTTTGATGGTAGCGGCAATGGACATAGTTCCTTTTGCGCGCATTCATCTAAGACCATTACAACTGTGCATGCTCAGTCAGTGGAATGGGGACTATACAGACTTGTCTCCGACGATACAAGTAAATCAGAGGACCAGAGACTCACTCCGTTGGTGGCTGTCCCTGGACAACCTGTCACAAGGGATGACCTTCCGCAGACCAGAGTGGGTCATTGTCACGACCGACGCCAGTCTGATGGGCTGGGGCGCGGTCTGGGGACCCCTGAAAGCTCAGGGTCTTTGGTCTCGGGAAGAATCTCTTCTACCGATAAATATTCTGGAACTGAGAGCGATATTCAATGCTCTCAAGGCTTGGCCTCAGCTAGCAAAGGCCAAGTTCATACGGTTTCAATCAGACAACATGACGACTGTTGCGTACATCAACCATCAGGGGGGAACAAGGAGTTCCCTGGCGATGGAAGAAGTGACCAAAATCATTCAATGGGCGGAGACTCACTCCTGCCACCTGTCTGCAATCCACATCCCAGGAGTGGAAAATTGGGAAGCGGATTTTCTGAGTCGTCAGACATTACATCCGGGGGAGTGGGAACTCCATCCGGAAATCTTTGCCCAAATTACTCAACTGTGGGGCATTCCAGACATGGATCTGATGGCCTCTCGTCAGAACTTCAAGGTTCCTTGCTACGGGTCCAGATCCAGGGATCCCAAGGCGACTCTAGTAGATGCACTAGTAGCACCTTGGACCTTCAAACTAGCTTATGTATTCCCGCCGTTTCCTCTCATCCCCAGGCTGGTAGCCAGGATCAATCAGGAGAGGGCGTCGGTGATCTTGATAGCTCCTGCGTGGCCACGCAGGACTTGGTATGCAGATCTGGTGAATATGTCATCGGCTCCACCATGGAAGCTACCTTTGAGACGAGACCTTCTTGTTCAAGGTCCGTTCGAACATCCGAATCTGGTCTCACTCCAGCTGACTGCTTGGAGATTGAACGCTTGATCTTATCAAAACGAGGGTTCTCAGATTCTGTTATTGATACTCTTGTTCAGGCCAGAAAGCCTGTAACTAGAAAAATTTACCACAAAATATGGAAAAAATATATCTGTTGGTGTGAATCTAAAGGATTCCCTTGGGACAAGGTAAAAATTCCTAAGATTCTATCCTTTCTTCAAGAAGGATTGGAGAAAGGATTATCTGCAAGTTCCTTGAAGGGACAGATTTCTGCCTTGTCTGTGTTACTTCACAAAAAGCTGGCAGCTGTGCCAGATGTTCAAGCCTTTGTTCAGGCTCTGGTTAGAATCAAGCCTGTTTACAAACCTTTGACTCCTCCTTGGAGTCTCAACTTAGTTCTTTCAGTTCTTCAGGGGGTTCCGTTTGAACCCTTACATTCCGTTGATATTAAGTTATTATCTTGGAAAGTTTTGTTTTTGGTTGCAATTTCTTCTGCTAGAAGAGTTTCAGAATTATCTGCTCTGCAGTGTTCTCCTCCTTATCTGGTGTTCCATGCAGATAAGGTGGTTTTACGTACTAAACCTGGTTTTCTTCCGAAAGTTGTTTCTAACAAAAACATTAACCAGGAGATAGTCGTGCCTTCTTTGTGTCCGAAACCAGTTTCAAAGAAGGAACGTTTGTTGCACAATTTGGATGTTGTTCGCGCTCTAAAATTCTATTTAGATGCTACAAAGGATTTTAGACAAACATCTTCCTTGTTTGTTGTTTATTCTGGTAAAAGGAGAGGTCAAAAAGCAACTTCTACCTCTCTCTCTTTTTGGATTAAAAGCATCATCAGATTGGCTTATGAGACTGCCGGACGGCAGCCTCCTGAAAGAATCACAGCTCATTCCACTAGGGCTGTGGCTTCCACATGGGCCTTCAAGAACGAGGCTTCTGTTGATCAGATATGTAGGGCAGCGACTTGGTCTTCACTGCACACTTTTACCAAATTTTACAAGTTTGATACTTTTGCTTCTTCTGAGGCTATTTTTGGGAGAAAGGTTTTGCAAGCCGTGGTGCCTTCCATTTAGGTGACCTGATTTGCTCCCTCCCTTCATCCGTGTCCTAAAGCTTTGGTATTGGTTCCCACAAGTAAGGATGACGCCGTGGACCGGACACACCTATGTTGGAGAAAACAGAATTTATGTTTACCTGATAAATTACTTTCTCCAACGGTGTGTCCGGTCCACGGCCCGCCCTGGTTTTTTAATCAGGTCTGATAATTTATTTTCTTTAACTACAGTCACCACGGTATCATATGGTTTCTCCTATGCAAATATTCCTCCTTTACGTCGGTCGAATGACTGGGGTAGGCGGAGCCTAGGAGGGATCATGTGACCAGCTTTGCTGGGCTCTTTGCCATTTCCTGTTGGGGAAGAGAATATCCCACAAGTAAGGATGACGCCGTGGACCGGACACACCGTTGGAGAAAGTAATTTATCAGGTAAACATAAATTCTGTTTTCCTACCTGTTGTGTGGTATTCTGTGTAATAGGTGTCTCTCTATCATACTGGCTGTCATTGTCTCCACTAGTATCATCAGTAGACTCTGCTTCTGTGTCAGAAAATGTAACTTTCTTTTTTCCCTTTTTATTGTGGTTACCCTTGTGATGATTATAATTCCTTCTATTGTTTTCTCTATGTGTATTAGTTCTCTCTCTCCTGTTCCACACATGTACTGTATTGGTCTGATAGTCAGTCCAGTCTCTTAGGAATTTTGTTTGTTTTATTTGTAAGGCTTCCTCTGTTGACTTCTCCACTGTCTCAATAAGCAATTCATCAAATCCTCTATACTCTATTGATAGTTGGTGATGTGTTAAGTGTCTCTGTAGCTGTGTGATTTTAATTTTTATGTCTGTTAATAGTCCCTCTTTGTGTACAATAATCATATGCATTAGTCTAAATGAGCATTCATCCAAAATCATATTCCATTCATCCTTAAATTTCATGTCATCTACTTCAAAGGTTGGGAACTTATGCACTCTTAAACCTCTAGGAATCATTTTGAGGTTAATATATTTCTCTAATGTCCATTTATCGAACTTGAGTTTCTCAGCTCTTATCATGAGTGCTTCAATCCTTATAAAAAGGTCAGTAAGTTCCAAGGTGGATTCATCTGTATTAAAGATCTGGTCAAAGTCCTTATTGTAAATGTCCATTTCCTGTGGGTCTCTCAGTGAGTAATAACTGCATATTTGCATAGTGTCAGTTCCTGTATTATCAACATCGACTCCTGATGCCTCCATTTTAATTTACGTATCACTATGTTATGTTTAGAAGCAGGCACTAAAATCCTATTATCTCCCTGATTAATTCACTCGCTTTTTAACCCCAGCCACAGTATCCAAGTTAAAGGGGTGCTCGCCAGATGCCCCCGTTCACAGGTTTTACCTGTATATAGTGAAAACAGTCCCTGGCTGGGTGGCGTAATGAAAGGTTAAACAGTATTTGTGTGTCTTTATTCGATTTATGGTATATCAATGTAGTAAAATGTTATTTCTTACTTGTTTGGGGCTCAATGTGGAGGGGATGTTCCTCGCTCTGTCGTCACTTCGCTCAAAAAGGGGGTTGATCCGGTCAGGCTCTCCTATCTCCCACTCGGTCCCTGGCTGCCAGACGATCCTCTCACCCGGTTACCAGTGGTCCTCTGTGGATGTAGCGTTAGCCTCTCAGGACTGTGTCCTCCGGTTTCCTTTTTTCGGCGTGTATAGTGTGCGCGGTTCCTCCGCTCTGCGTCTGTACACTCCGTCACTTCCGGTTCCCCTCCAGTCTTCGGCCCACAGGAAGAAGGAAGGTGCTCTGCTTCTGAAAGTCCTACTACACGGCAGGATGCTGGCGATCAACAAATCCAAATACAAGCAAGGGAATTTCCAGCCGTGAGTAGATTAAAACTTGAAATTTATTGAAATTTGTTTAAAAGCATATCCAAAACATGGGGAAAATAAAAGGGCATCAGATCAGGTCAGGTCTTACGCGTTTCAGCTCTGTTGAGCCGTACTCATAGACCTCTGATCTGGTGCAGTAATTGCACAACTATATACATTTCATAATGAGGTTAATTAAAAACAGTCTTGCCCAATTAGTCTCAGACAGTTAACCCCTGAGTGTTATTATGTGTATAGTATCCTCTATTATATTATATGGTATGGGGTACCTGAAACTTTTAGTGTGAGTATATGCTTTTTTAATTGCTTTTTTAATTGTAGGCTTCTGGAGTCTGTTGTTGTTTAGAATATAACATTAATTCGAGTTAGCAAAATCATTGTCTTTGGTCTAAATATTAGTGTCATCTCGAAATTGTTATTTACAGGATTTAGATTTCATTTGTGTGTTTTTAAGTTTATTTGAATTCCAGTGCTCTAGGTTAAACCCTTGGTCATCTAGTTACTTGAATATATTATAATCCTTTACTTTCTTCGCTAGAATTGCTTATATAATAGGTTTATTTCCAAAAATTTATAAGCTCAAACCTGGAATTAAATCCATAGGGTACATTTGTTTTCATACGGAACATCCAGTATACCTCTTTTTTACTGAGTATACTGTCCAGATCCCCCCCCCCTTGAATCTAGGGTTATTTTTTCTACTATTGTCCATCTGAGTGATGTGGTGTTCCTATTGTGTACCTCTATAAAATGTTTAGTTATTGGTAGCAGTTTGTCCTCTCTTTGTCTGCTCTTTTCAGTGTCTACTGTGATACTGGATAAGTGCTCCCTAATTCTATTTCTTATTTCTCTCACCGTTTTTCCAATATACTGAAGTTTGCAAATATTGCACTCTATGAGGTACACTACCCCTTTGTCTCTGCAATTTAAGTGTTTATTTATTTGGAGTATTTTTCCTGTCTTGGTCGATTTGAAGGTGTTTCCTATATCTGCATGTTTACACGCTTTACAGTCACTGTAACCACATTTGTAGAGGCCTATATATATATTTATTTTATTGTTACACATTTTTTCTTTCTTTTTTTTTTCCTTACAACTTTCTTAAAACAAGTAAAACATTTAAGAAATCAAAATATGCATTACAGTGATAAATCATCTATACCTTGCCCAGGGGAAAAGGATCATTTATAGCCGAAACATTAGTTACTCAGCTACCTTTTATAAATGTCAAGCTTCCAGCTATAATTTTAGCTAAGATTTCTCTAATCTCGTCCCTACCCTATATATGACAAAACATCTCCGTGTTACAACAGCAAGGGCTCTAGACAAAAAAAACACAAAGAAAAACTAAACCGGTCCCTTACTCTTCCTCCGCTCCAACTAGTGGAATTATCTGAGTGATTTTCGATAAAAAGTCCTTCCCCATAAATATAATAAAATCCATCCGTATACTACTATAAGTATCTATTCCCTCTGTTTTCATTTTTTTTGTGTCTTAGGCCTCCAGGATTACAACAACAAGATATGTATGGTATATATAGCAAATGTTCTTTAATGTTTTATGAAGCCTGATGAAACAGCTTATAGCTGAGAAACGCGTCGCCTTTTTTTTATTATTTTAATAAAGTAATTTTATATTCTGAACACTTGCTACCATCTTTCTTGCCATATTTATCCCTCTGGCTGAGAGGGAATTAATCTTGGGTCTATCCTGACCACTGGTGTATCCTGGGTCTTTCCTGACCATAGGTGTATCCGGAGTTCCATCTGTGTCCAGCTGGCCTATGATTAAGTCTGGTGGGTGACTATATTGATCCCATCCTGCCTCTATAGCATCAAGGGAGATGCTACAACTATTGTGCGTACCATTCTCTTCTATTGCATCGATTCACCTGTGTTAAGGCAATACTTGGCCATATAGGCACCTGTGTTTCTTTTTGTCATTTTGATACAGACACTACATCATTACCGGCAGTTGGTCTTCTGGGTGACTGTAATAGATCCCAGACTGTCTCCATAGCACTAATTGAGGTGCTTTCACAAATGTGAGTTTACTCCCTTATACATATCAAATTGTTTCTGGACCAAACCATATTGGGCCATGTGGCGCTTCTGTCTTCTCTTGTCTTTGTAGGCCTCCAGGATTGCCTGTTTTGCCAGTAAACTCTTAATTGCTCCTATGGATAGAATTCTATTGTTAATCCAATTCTTAAAAATAAGAGATCTCGGAAGGATAATAACCCACTGGATAAATCTATATTTCGATCCCCATTCTCCTACTTTATTTTAAAAAAGGGAATTTCCCCCAAAGATTTTAACCCTTTTCCCTGTGACTGGAAAAATTAGATAATCAATTTTACCCCAGAGCTGCCTAATCTTGGGGCATAGAAATAACATGTGGAGAATACTCGGGTCCTCCTTCCCACATTTCTTACATTTATTTTCTATCTAGTGTTCTCCTTGGGGTAATATAATCCTGATGAACCAATCTGAGATGTGATTCTCTAAACTTAGCCGATTTCGTGACTTTTTTTAACTGTTTCAAAGCTCTTTTGGATGTCCAGATTTTCACTAAAATTAAAACTACTCCATTTACTAGTATAATCCCTAATAAACCCCTCCACCACTGGGACTTGTAAAATACCATATAAAAAGGATAGTAAACCTTTTTTAATCCTAGGACAATCCAAAATGGGATGCTTTTGAATGATATTTGGTTCTATTTTGATCATTTGAAGCAAATAATGTTTTGCCTGTAGAAAAAAAAACTTATCTGATACTGGTACCTCGTATCTTTTCTGGAATTCCTTAAAATTATACGGAAACAGGGTCAGGGGGTCCACAAGATGGTAAATAAAGTCAATTTTCGTGACCCTCCAGTGATGGAACACCCTATAACTTGACCCGGAATAATTCTGGGCTTACCTAACAAAGGCAATTGTTTAGAAAACAAAAAACTGTGACCTAACAATTTCATCGCCCCTCTTCCCAATTCTTTATTTGAAGTGTGTAAAATGAATGATAAAGATAGAGGGGCACAGACAGCTTCATCCACTTTACAATTAGTAAAATTATTTGTATATGTTATCCAATCCATTGGGTATCTAAGTAGTGCCGCACAGTTATACCTTTTTAAATTTGGCAAGGCCAAACATCCTTTGGCCACTGGAAAAAATAGCTTATCTAATCTAATCCTTGGCTTCTTTCCATGCCAGAGAAAATACTGTAGGGCTTTAAAAAATTTATGAAGGTCTACTAACTTAATCATCGGGTGTAGCATTCTAACCGGGTATAAGATTCTTGGAAGAATAAACATTTTAAACTCTGCGACCCTGCCCATAAGAGATAACAGCATATTAACCCAATTCCTTAATCTTTCTGCATTTTGCTGAAGAGATGGAACAATGTTTAAACTATACCATTTGATTGGATTTGCTGACAAATGGATTCCCAGGTATTTCAATATCTGGGTTTCTATAAATGGATAAGATTGCATTACTGCTGTTTTTTTGTTTTGTTTTTGTAAACAAATTTTATTGAGGTTGTGCGAAAATAATACAACTTATGAGGAATAACATATCCTAAACAAACATATATGATACAGTACAATGTTTCTGCATGCATAAAGACAGATTACATTCCCATCATAGGTGACGCTATGCAGAAGACTGGAACCTCTTTTCATTTTTACATATTCTAAACAAAATGAGTTTCCTCACTTAAAACTAAGGCACCTTCTGTATTTACTTTAGGAGAGGAAAGTGGGAAATTGGAGTGGACCTATAAGATTAAAGCAGATTAACAATTAGTATGCAAAATAATATAAGCACTGGAGGGGTCCTTTCTAAAGTTGGATAATATGATGAGCTATGTAGGTATAGTTTTAAAGTTTTGTATACTAACAAACTGTTAGGGACTATATCAGGGGGGAAAAAACATGCAGGGATAGCCAAATTTGATCCCTTTGAGCTGTCATTAAAGACAATTCAGCTATAACAGAATCATTGTAGTAGTATTATAGAGAGCTAAGGTGCGGCATGAGAAAGAGAAACCGCGTAGATAACTTTCCCAAAAAAAGGAAGTATATTATATGGGGGGGGGGGGGAAGGAAGGAGGTGGTAACCAAGTTAGAAGGTATATTATTTGAAAATGTGATAGGATGGGAGGTGGTAGCATATGCGTAAAGCAAAATATATAAAAGGATTGTACATTTCTAAAGAATGTAAAATAAACCACTGTGTTTCCTGGTTTAAAGCAACCAAGCTACTATAGAGTGAGCGCCATATCCTAATGAATGAACTGACTGCGCATGGGCTGAAACTATATTATACAGTATTGTTATTAAAAAATTCTCCATATCTATAAATTTACGTCATGCTACTCTACTATACAATCTAGTGCTTAGGGATTTATCATATTCATTGCATAGACCGGGGTTAATATATGCATTATTTATATGTAGACATACCTGTTAGGGACAAATAAATGTTTTGAAGACTTACATTTTAGGCGACCATGGTATTTTATTTATTATGTGACGCCTTGGCTACCAGGATACAGGAACTCGGCTACACTGTGGTACAGGCCCATTGTTTAGACATTTTTCCGCTCAGGCAGTGGTCATGGTTTGCTATACTAAGACTATTACTTGCATTGTAGAACCTGAGAATCTAAGGTGTCACTTATAACTGAGGTTATGCAGCTCCTTGGTGAATTACTAGGGAAAGGGAATGTACATCACGGTACTAGTGTAGGTCCAGCCCACATTAGAGAGCAAATCACCCTAGAATAATTCAGATCTGTACAAATATTAAGCCTGAGGAGATAGCGTGTCTACAGCGCTCCTGTATATATGGTCATGGGGGTATTAAACGTCAACCTTGGAGCTCCGCTATGGAAGTAAATTACCTCACTAGAAGACCTGTTATATTGGGCATAGGGCTGGATATGAGTTGAACACCAAAACCTAGTAGGCCAACAATCAAGAACTATTCACATGTAGTTTCCAATACTGGGGTTGAGTAAGAAATACTTATAACCAAAAACAGGATGCACCTATCGTATGGACAAGACTAGAAAACACATAGTGAGATAACAAAGTAGAGGAGGGACTAGCCTTACTCCATATACTCTATAACACATACAGCAAACATATTATTTAAGACCTCAGGGCATTAAGCCATGCTGTCTCGGCCGCCGACGGCACGGCTCATGTTGAAATCATGGGTACATGTCCACCGTGTACATGTCAGGAGGAACATGCCATATAATAAAAAAAGTCCATCAATGTGGTGTTACAGATGAGATACCAATAGGCCGCAAACCCCAATGAAGGAGTCCTACACATGAGGCTGAAGTATAGCAAAGTCGATGAGTAAATCTGGCCCAAGGTAGCTGTGTAAAGTTCTATCATTTTAACTTGATATATGTATTGCCACAGTAAGCAGTCCCACTAAACATTGTGAGGGTAAATGTTCAGACTGGAGATAGATTCCATATACGTTGCAGAGCAGAGGCTGCAAGTAGGTTCAAAGGGGGCTCCAGATTAGCCTATGCCTTTTCTTAGGTCACCGGGAACATACTGCACCGGTAACATGCGGCCCCGTGATGCACACCAACTCACAGTGACCTGCTCAGGCTCTATCACTCCTACCTCTGCACCCCGGAGCCAGGGGAAAGCCCCATAAACAAGGTCGCGGTCTGTAGATATCACAAGCCCCGCAGCTGCAGGTAAGTTTAGGAGTGAGGGCTGAATGTTTCTAAAGTCTCGCGACTCACCGGGCAGTCCAGGGTCAAAGTGTTTAGTCGGATAATCACCTTCTGTCGCCCTCGGTAATATGTGTGTTTCTCGGGCAGCTTGATCCCTGGAATGGTGGCTGAGCGGCTCGCCATGCTGGAGTGAGTCGGGCAGGCGACACAAGGACTCATGAGCTAGTATACCCTCGGCAATACTCTGGTCTGAACCTGCATTAGCACTAGACAGGCTGAGGGTAATATGCTCAGGAACGGTAGTTGCAGTGCAGTACTCAAGAAGTGTTGCTTCCATTCTGGCGAAATGTGCATATAGGAGCTGCGCCACTTCCTCTGCCCAGTAGTTCAGGGCCTCCATCCTTGCCATATTTTTATAGAGCTTCTGACAGCCAGGGATAGCCTCCTGGAAACTTGCAGGGTCTTGTAGGATTATTAAAGATCAAGAGATTTCCCTATGGTGCAAAAAAAATTTGATCCCAAGGGTAGATAAATGAGATTTCAGTCATGTTAGAGCTAGGAGCTCCATTCATGCACGTCTGACTCCCTTGGAAGTTGGCTCCCCCCCCCCCTACTGCTGTTTTTTTAACCACACAATTTTAGATTTAGAATAATTAATTTTATAACCTGAGAGTTTGCCATATACTTCCAATAACTCTATTATTTCATTAATTTGTTTTTTTTTGGAGAGGATACACAGATAAGTAGGTCATCTGCAAAAAGCGAAATTTTAAAAATCTCCTTGCCTATCTTTGACCCCTCTAGAAGTTTTCTAAGGCTAATAGCCAATGGTTCCCGTATCAGATCAAAAAGCATGGGGTACAGAGGGCAGCCCTGCCTAGTACCTCTACTCAGGGGAAATGGAGCCAAGAGGTAATTATTTACTAGGATTGAGGCGTTTGAATCTGGATATACATTTGATACTAATCCCAAAAACTTCCCCCTCAAGCCAAAATTTCAACAAAGTTTCTCTCATAAAGCTCCACTCCACCTAGATCCGCTGTATTCTCATATTACCTGTAAGAACTTCCTAATATTCAATTCTGGGGTTCTCCCTGCTACAAAACCTGCCTGATCTATGTGGAGTAATTTTGGAAGAATTGACTTAAGTCTATCAGCCAGAGTCTTCATTAGGATCTTGTAATCAAGATTTAAAAGAGATATAGGCCTATATGAAGATAAATGTGTGTTATCCTTCTCTTGCTTTAAAATTAAGAGAAAGCCTTTAGTTATGTGTATAGAATTGATCGAATAGTTCCCTCAATACTCCAGTAATTTCATCCTTCAAAAGCCAATCTGGTCTGGTCCTGGGGCTTTAACTTTACTCATGGCCTTCATTGTTTTTATTATATCTGATTCAGAGATAGATGCGTTCAATGTTAGCAAATTTCTTCTGCAATTCTGGGAAGTTTAATATTTTCCAAAAATCCCTGGATATCCTCCCTCTCTGGGAGTTGCGATGAATATAAATTTGAAAAATAATTTTGGAAAAGTAATGTTATTTACTCTGCTTTATTAATAGTTCTCCCCTCCACATTTATCGGCCCTACAGGTTTTCTTTTTTTTGTTCTGTTGAACAAATTTGCTAAATATTTACCTCCTTTTTTATCAAATCTCTCTAAATGTGCTGAACCCTTAACTATTGCCTTCCCTGCCATAATCAAGAGAAAGTCCTCTCTTTCTTTCTTTTTTGATTTTATAATAATGTAATCTATTGGCCTCTGTTGGGGAGTTCCTTAATCGAGAATATGCTATGGAGAGATCTGCTGATAATTTCCTCTGCATGTTCTGCCCTTCTTTTCTTAATTTAATTATGTATCATGTAATATCTGCTTTCAGTGCTGCCTTCGCTGCCTCCCAATATATAGATATATTGCCCCTGTATTCCTCATTATTGCTATTATACTCATACCATTTTTATTTTAAAAATTGAGCACATTTTAATGATTTCAACAGATAGCTGGGAAGATAATAGGAATTGAAATTCGCCTTTTGTGGTTCACTTAATGTTAAGGTTATAGGTGCATGGTCCGAAAGTATAAATTCCAGAATTAATAATCTAATATCAATGACCCTATTCATCAATGAATCTGAGATCAAAAAAAGATCTAACCTTGCCAGAGTATTGTCGGTTTTAGATAAACATGTATACTCTAAATTATTGGGATCTAAGAGTCTCCACGCATCTGTTAAATTATGAGATGAAAAAAAAGTTGAAAAAAACAACAATTATGTAAGAATTTACCTGATAAATTAATTTCTTTCATATTGGCAAGAGTCCATGAGCTAGTGACGTATGGGATATACAATCCTACCAGGAGGGGCAAAGTTTCCCAAACCTCAAAATGCCTATAAATACACCCCTCACCACACCCACAATTCAGTTTAATGAATAACCAAGTAGTGGGGTGATAAAATGAGTAAAAAGCATCAACAAAGGAATTTGGAAATAATTGTGCTTTATACCAAAAAATCATAACCACCATAAAAAAGGGGGTGGGCCTCATGGACTTTTGCCAATATGAAAGTAAGATCAGGTAAGATCTTACATAAATTATGTTTCTTTCATGTATTTAGCAAGAGCCCATGAGCTAGTGACGTATGGGATAGCAATACCCAAGATGTGGAACTCCACGCAAGAGTCACTAGAGAGGGAGGGACAAAATAAAAATAGCCATTTCGCTGAAAAAAATTAATCCACAACCCAAATATAAGTTTATTCTCAAAAATAAAAGGAAAAACTTAAATCATAAGCAGAAGAATCAAACTGAAACAGCTGCCTGAATAACTTTCCTACCAAAAACTGCTTCCGAGGAAGCAAATACATAAAAATGGTAGAATTTAGTAAATGTATGCAAAGAAGACCAAGTTGCTGCTTTGCAAATTTGATCAACTGAAGCTTCATTCTTAAAAGCCCAAGAAGTGGAAACTGATCTAGTAGAATGAGCTGTAATTTTCTGAGGGGGGCTTTACCCGACTCTAAATAAGCTTGATGAATCAAAAGCTTTAACCACGATGCCAAGGAAACGGCACAAGCCTTCTGACCTTTCCTGGAACCAGAAAAGAAAACAAATAGACTAGAAGTCTTCCTGAAATCTTTAGTAGCTTCAACATAATATTTCAGAGCTCTCACCACATCCAAAGAATGTGAAGATCTCTCCAAAGAATTCTTAGAATTAGGACACAGAGAAGGGACAACAATTTCTCTATTAATGTTGTTAGAATTCACAACCTTAGGTAAGAATTTAAATGAAGTCTGCAAAACTGCCTTATCCTGATGAAAAATCAGAAAAGGAGATTCACAAGAGAGAGCAGATAATTCAGAAACTCTTCTAGCAGAAGAGATTGCCAAAAGGAACAACACTTTCCAGGAAAATAGTTTAATGTCCAAAGAATGCATAGGCTCAAATGGAGGAGCCTGTAAAGCCTTCAAAACCAAATTAAGACTCCAAGGAGGAGAGATTGATTTAATGACAGGCTTGATACAAACCAAAATCTGTACAAAACAGTGAACATCAGGAAGTTTAGCAATCTTTCTGTGGAATAAAACAGAAAGAGCAGAGATTTGTCCTTTCAAGGAACTTGCAGACAAACCTTTATCCAAACCATTCTGAAGAAACTGTAAAATTCTAGGAATTTTAAAAGAATGCCAAGAGAATTTATGAGAAGAACACCATGAAATGTAAGTCGTCCAAACTCGATAATAAATCTTTCTAGTAACAGATTTACGAGCCTGCAACATAGTATTAATCACTGAGTCAGAGAAACCTCTATGACTAAGCACTAAGCGTTCAATTTCCATACCTTCAAATTTAATGATTTGAGATCCTGATGGAAAAACGGACCTTGAGATAGAAGGTCTGGCCCTTAATGGAAGTGTCCAAGGTTGGCAACTGGACATCCAAACAAGATCCGCATACCAAAACCTGTGAGACCATGCTGGAGCCACCAGCAGCACAAACGATTGCTCCATGATGATTTTGGAGATCACTCTTGGAAGAAGAACTAGAGACGGGAAAATATAAGCAGGTGGATAACACCACGGAAGTGTCAACGCATCCACTGCTTCCGCAGTCTGGGAGGCATTCTGCTAGAAAGGGCTGTGTGGGGAATTGAACCTGTGGCTCTGTGCTTACCACTCTGTTTACTTGTATGTTGAGCCACAGCCAGTGTTATCAGTTTAGGAGTTTCTAATGCAATAGCATGCTACTTTTAAATCTGCTATATGAGGATTTGCCTTACTTGTAATTACACCTGTGCAACCCACAGGTGTTCTCAATTTTGGATTTTCTCAGAACAAATCCTGTACAAAACCTCCCTATTTAAGGCTGGCTCTTAGACTGCATGTTGTCTTCACATTGGTTCTGTTTTGTCAAGTCAGAACCTGTTTCCTGTACTTATTTGGAGGAAGACTTCCTTTGCACCTGTTTACAGGTTTGCTACGTGCTTTGTGCAATTCCTGCACTTCAGTTATTTCCAGGACAGAGACTTTACCTGCTACCTGTTTACAAGTTTGTTCCCTCCTTTGTGCAAATCCTGCACTTCAGTTATTACCAGGAGAAAGACTTCACCTTTGCACCTGCTTACAAGTTTGCTACCTGCTTTGTGCAGTTCCTGCACTTCAGTTATTACCAGGACAAATAATTTACCATTAAACCTGCTACCTGTTTACAAATTTGTTTCCTGCTTTGTGCAAATCCTGTACTTCAGTTATTAACAGGAGAAAGACTTTACCCTTTGAATCTGCATCTCTGCTTACTTGTTTGTTCTTTTCCACTCCTGGCGTATGAGGACTTAACATAACTGAATAGCACATATTTAAAATATCCTGCAATTTTTTGCTTAAAGTATTTTGTTGTTTAAATAAATCTGTTATCATTTCAATCTATATGGCTTCTACTAATCTTCATTTAAAGCAACTGTTCCAGACAATGAGGCTCTCACAAAACATCCTGAGACAGTACATGACACCCTGGACCTGGACAGGTACCTGGGAATTTTTTTGTTTAGATGAGATGCCATCAGATCTATTTCTGGAAGTCCCCACATCTGAACAATATGAGAAAACACATATGGGTGGAGAAACCATTCTCCCAGATGTAAAGTCTGACGACTGAGATAATCTGCTTCCCAATTGTCTATACCTGGGATATGAACCGCAGAAATTAGACAGGAGCTGGATTCCGCCCAAACAAGTATCCGAGATACTTCTTTCATAGTTTGAGGACTGTGAGTCCCACCCTGATGATTGACATATACCACAGTTGTGATATTGTCATTCTGAAAACAAATGAACGGTTCTCTCTTCAACAGAAGTCAAAAGTTCCAAAATATTGATTGGTAATCTTGCCTCTTGAGATTTCCAAACCCCTTGTGCTGTCATAGATCCCCAAACAGCTCCCCAACCCGAAAGACTCGCATCTGTTGTGATCACAGTCCAGGTTGGACAAACGAAAGAGGCCCCTAGAATTATACGATGGTGATCTAACCACCAAGTGAGAGAAAGTCGAACATTGGGATTTAAGGATATTAATTGTGATATCCTTGTATAATCCCTGCACCATTGGTTCAGCATACAAAGCTGGAAATGTCTCATGAAAACGAGCAAAGGGGATCGCGTCCGATGCTGCAGTCATGAGACCTAAAACTTCCATGCACATAGCTACTGAAGGGAATGACTGAGACTGAAGGTTTCCGACAGGCTGCAACCAATTTCAAACGTCTCTTGCCTGTTAGAGACAAAGTCATGGACACTGAATCTATCTGGAAACCTAAAAAGGTTACCTTTGTCTGAGGAGTCAAAGAACTTTTTGGTAAATTGATCCTCCAACCATGTCTTCGAAGAAACAACACTAGTTGATTTGTGTGAGATTCTGCAGAACGTAAAGACTGAGCGAGTACCAAGATATTGTCCAAAAAAGGAAACGCCACAATACCCCGCTCTCTGATTACAGAGAGTAGGGCACCGAGAACCTTTGAAAAGATTCTTGGAGCTGTCGCTAGGCCAAAAGGAAGAGCAACAAATTGGTAATGCTTGTCTAGAAAAGAGAATCTCAGGAACTGATAGTGATCCGGATGAATCGGAATATGAAGATATGCATCCTGTAAGTCTATTGTGAACATATAATGCCCTTGCTGAACAAAAGGCAGAATAGTGAATAGTCTTGAAAGTTGGTACTCTTACATATCGATTCAAAATCTTCAGATCCAGAACTGGTCTGAATGAATTTTCTTTCTTTGGGACAATGAATAGATTTAAATAGAACCCCAGACCCTGTTCCTGAAACTGAACTGGCATGATTACCCCTGATAACTCCAGGTCTGAAACACACTTCAGGAAAGCCTGAGCCTTTACTTGGTTTGCTGGAATGTGTGAGAGAAAAAAATCTTCTCACAGGCGGTCTTACTCTGAATCCTATTCTGTACCCCTAAGAGACAATATTCTGAATCCAATGATTTTGGACCGAATTGATCCAAACATCTTTGAAAATTTTTAATCTGCCCCCTACCAGCTGAACTGGAATGAGGGCCGCACCTTCATGCGGACTTGGGGGCTGGCTTTGATCTCTTAAATGGCTTGGATGTATTCCAATTTGAAGAAGGCTTCCAATTGGAAACAGATTCCTTGGGGGAAGGATTAGGTTTCTGTTCCTTATTTTGTCGAAAGGAACGAAAACGGTTAGAAGCTTTAGATGTACCCTTAGGTCTTTTATCATGAGGCAAAAAAACTTCCTTCCCCCCAGTGACGGTTGAAATTATTGAATCCAACTGAGAACCAAATAATTTATTACCTTGGAAAGAAAGAGATAGCAATCTTGTCTTAGAAGTCATATCAGCATTCCAAGATTTGAGCCACAAAGCTCTTCTAGCTAAAATAGCTAAAGACATATATTTAACATCAATTTTGAAATTCTGAAAAGGGAGGTAGGAGATGAATCTCTACGACCGATAACAGAGAACCTATGAAATAGATCCCCGTTAGGAAAATCATTGCATTCAATAGGTGATACTCCCTTCACATCCCTCTGACATTCACTGTACTCTGAGAGGAATTGGGCTTAAAAAATGCTGAGAAGCGCATATCAACGTAGAAATCTTAGCACAAACTTACTTCACCACCTCCATAGGAGGCAAAGTTTGTAAAACTGAATTGTGGGTGTGGTGAGGGGTGTATTTATAGGCATTCTGAGGTTTGGGAAACTTTGCCCCTCCTGGTAGGATTGTATATCCCATACGTCACGAGCTCATGGACTCTTGCCAATTACATGAAAGAAATCTTTTTTTTTCATATTTAACATTACGTTTCCAGCCCATTTTTACCCTGTTTCCCTCAAGTTTCTTTCTATCGAGGAAGGAATCTGGCGTTGCATTATAGTCTCCCATAATTATTATCTTATATTCTGAAAAATTTTCTATGATTCTGTAAATCTCCTTCCAGAATCTCCACTCTATTTTATTAGGGCAATATATATTTCCAATAACATATTCCTTGCCTTCTATATCTATATGTATAAATACAAAACTACCTTCCTTATCAATTATCTTCTGTTTAAGTACATACTTTAGATTTTGATTTAACAGTATTGCTACCCACTTGCGGATTTACTATATGATGAGCTAATAACTTCCGCAATCCAATTTGCCCTAATTTTTTAATGTTCTATTTCTGAGAGATGTGTTTCCTGGAGGCCTATGACATCCAACTTCTTCTTACTAAGATAATTTACAATGGCTTTGCGTTTGATTGGGGAGTTAATACCTCCCACATTCCAAGAGAGAAGCTTAACCATTAGGGAAATTTCCCAATGAGTAAGCTGTTCTCTGATATAAAACTGCCACTAGATCGGGATATTTCTATAATCAACCTAGAGAAAATTAGAAGCAGAAGAAGAGCAAAAAAAAAAAAAAAGGAAACCACACACACATAAAACACTCAGATCCATACAAAAAAACATCTATTTCCTCAAATTAATAAATCCTTATAGGCATCCCCTCCCTTATTGAGGTGAGGGATGTGAAAAAAAGAGTATTTTTCCAACACTTCTTGGTCCCCTTACCCTCTTGTTTTAACATATATTACCTAGACAAAGTCCTCTAATACAGAGTAATAGTTTGCCAGTAATCCTTTCCCCCTAGGGCTGTTCTTTTAATTTACGGACCTGCTAGTTACATCCAATAACAATTATATTCTTGGCAAATACTATTTCCGGTTATAATTTTTTTTATACATTTTGTAACAGTCTTTACAACTGCATTTTCGAACAAACGATTTCTGAGTAGCATCATCCCTCATGGTACAACAACCTAATATTCTATGGACCAGTAATTCTAAATCTTCTACTCCTATCTAGCAGCATTTGTTGCTAAAAACAAACAACAACAAAAAACACTGTACATCTTTTAGGCAGCTTAAGATCTTAAATAACGATACTAATATTGCTGTAAACACAATATCCAGGTAGCGCCACACAGTGTATATATATATATATATATATATATATATATATATATATATATATATATATATATATATATATATATAGATAGAAGAAGGGAGGGGCGCACAGAAAGACCAGATCCTAGTGCAGTGTATTATGACAAGTTTGTGTGACACACATACATTTATATACAGGTGGACACTCACTTGTTGGGACCTCAATCCAAATGAGGTAAGGAAATAGCGTAGAGGCTATATGCAGCCTGAAGTCGATGTGGTTTGATCAAGAAGATAAGTGTGATATATCTACCTTCTGGCACCGGTCTTAAAGGGGAAGCAAAACTGTACAACGGATAACATCTTTAACATCGACTTCAGGCTGCATATAGCCTCTACGCTATTTCCTTACCTCATTTGGATTGAGGTCCCAACAAGTGAGTGTCCACCTGTATATAAATGTATGTGTGTCACACAAACTTGTCATAATACACTGCACTAGGATCTGGTCTTTCTGTGCGCCCCTCCCTTCTTCCACCCATTCCAGTATCTACTAAGACCTCCTTGAGGACCCTTGGTTTTTTGCATTTGGAGAAAGGCTGCAAGAGAAACTGTTTCCACCTCAACAATATAAAGAGTGACTCTTTTGTGGTACATTCAACCATATTAATAGAGAAGAGGACAGTGTTTTCCTATATTTATTTGATCAATATATTGTTCATTTATATTGTCTATCTGTTTATATTACACAAGTATAGATCTTATAGGTCACACTGAATTTTTGTGCAGTTTCTGATAACCATATTTCAAGCGCTGATATTTTCTTTGTCCTATATATATATATATATGTGTGTGTGTGTGTATAAAGTAACAATTGTCAGAATTAATAAGTAACAATGTAATTTCCTGACAGTCTATAATATGCCCATGTTCATTCCAAATCGATTATATGTTTATAAAAATAGTCTCTTAAGCAGTCTGTATAAAAGAATACAAGATGGGTACTTATTCTTTTCTTGTATATGGTTTCCACAAAGTTTTTCTGTGTCCGCCCTGCAGCTCCCTTCCAAACACTGGTGTGATCTCCGTGAGTAAAAACAGGATATGAGGAAACTGTAGATACAGAAAAGGTGGAGCGCAAAAAGAGGGGACACAAAGCGATCTAAGTGCAGATTAAAAATTTTCCCACTTTATTCCAACAAATACACAGATGTACACTTACAAGATATGCCCTCAAACATGTGAGGTAATGTTTCAGCATCATATAGATGTCCACAGCGTGAGTACGATGTAAATCCACAGGCTGTCCTTTTAGTTGTAACACTCGATATCCCCTTGTTTTAATCTGATACCAGGTTATGTGGCTGTTCAATACGTGTATTATGCCTATTAATAGGCTAGTCCCCAGCACATAAGAACATTTTTGTGGTGTCTATATTTTATTACAGTGAAACCTCTTAAAAAAAACACAAAAAAAAACATCTTTTAGACAACTTAAGAGCTGAAATAGCAACTTTTTCCTCTATACTGTGTACAATTATTTACAAACAATATCATCTACCTTAATGCAGAATCATAAGTAAGTGGATAAATCATTGCCCTTTAAGAAAAGATTTGAACAACATTTTCATGGTGCCTATATATTATTGCAGTGAAACCTAAAAAAAAGAACAACCCCCCCCCCCCCATAGAGGAAGACACCCTGAGGATTTAAGTGTTTACTGTGTCCTTGTCCAAAAATTGTTGTGCCAGTTCAGGGGACTCAAAAACAAAAAAACATTCCCAGATTTAATTTTTAATTTAGCTGGATATAATAATGGAAAAATGTTCCCCTCTTTCACCAATCGGGTACAAATTGGGGAGAAAAGTCTCCTTTTGCTCGCCATCTCAAATGAAAAATCTAGAAAAAGCAAAACTTTTCCATCTGTATATGTCAGCTGTTGCATCTTCCTAAAAGCTCTCAGGATGTCCCATTTACTCTGGAAGCTTAGGTATTTCACCACAACTGCTCTAGGCCTAGCTGGTCTTGCCTCAGATGACTCTAGTATTCTGCATAAATGAAGAGAGAAGCGCTCAACCTGAGAATGAACAATAGCATAGTAGCTTGTTCTATGGCTAGTTACCACCCAAGAAGCAGCCTCTTTTTGCTCAACATGTGCCTTTCACAGAGAAGAACTTTCCTGAAGCATATCAGTCTGATCCTGACTTCACAGTACAGTCCAGCCCCAAAATACCAGGCAATCCTTCTCTGAACGAGAGAAACAGCAAAAGCCCAGATGTACGTTTTGGCCTATTGTGGGCCTCGTCGGTGAGGTGCAGCCATATCTCTCTAGGCACACTGAGCAACGGGTCCACGTCTGGATTCCTGCATCACACCTAGGGAGACTTCCCTAAGTGTCATAACTTGCATAAATAAAAAGAGAGAAGCGCTCAACCTGAGAACAAACAATAGCATAATAGCTTGTTCTATGGCTAGTTACCACCCAAGAAGCAGCCTCTTTTTGCTCAACATGTGCCTTTCACAGAGAAGAACTTTCCTGAAGCATATCAGTCTGATCCTGACTTCACAGTGCAGTCCAGCCCCGAAATACCAGGCAATCCCTCTCTGAACGAGAGAAACAGCAAAACCCCAGACATACGGTGAGCTCTCTCTACTACAAATCTGGCCCCTCCTCCTTCCAACTTCAATAATGAGGGCAGAATTGTTTCAGCAAATTGAATCAAATTTTCTGATTTTGCATCTTCTGTGTGGTTATTGCGTCTGCTTCTATCCTCCAATTCTTCAACTTTAGCCTCTAATCTACCATTTTGTTTTGTTAGCAGATTATATCTAGAATTAAAGGTATTTAGATGATCCTCACATCCTGAGATTCTTTGCTCCAATTCTGTGAGTCGGGCATTTTGATGTTTCAGTTCCTCCATTATAGAGAAAAGCTTTACATTTATCTCCTCCATTTTGGGAAAAATTAATGCTGATACTTGATAGGCTATTATATTAGCCTCACTTGCTTCCTCTCCTTTGTCCTCCAATATTGATGACCCTGAGACGTTTATATTTTTAGAGGATTTCCTATGCCCCACTTTATATTTTCGTGAAATTTTCTGAGGTTTAAAGTATTTATCCATTCAGAGCTTATATTACCTTCTCCTTACTGTATGCTCAGCTTCTTAAGTCAGTTTGATTTTTTAATTATTGTTAGCTCTTATACTCTGAGTTTTATAAATATTCATTCCTCTGACACAGAGCTCAACATATACTTTTATCCACTGTAGCAGATTTAATTCAAAGTTCCTTAGAGAGTGACTCCTATTTACAAATCGGCCAAGAGACCCAGCCCCCCGTAACTCAAGGCAGTCAGACACTCCGTTTCCTTTACTAGTGCTTTGCAAAAAATGGACTCTTAATTGTTGAATTTGTTCACCTGTCAACAAGTTAATCAGCAGGTCTATCTTTTAGCTTTTACTAAAGTTGTTTTTCCAGCCACTTTTACACCGTCCAGATTTTAGACTTTAGACTGGGATAGCCTTTCAAGCCCAGTAATGCCATGTCCAATGTTTTTACTCACGCACTACCCCGGCCGTTAACCACATGGCTACTGATTTGAAAATGTAGGATTTCTTGTTACCAGTGAATGTCCCATAATCCTTTGCGCAACACTCTTTTCCTCAGCAATAGTATTATAGGCAGAGAAAATAAAGGAAGGACAGTACCTTATTTCCTCCGCTTCTTATATGCTTCCAGTTGCAAGGTTCCTTCAAGTATAGGTCTTGAACCTGTATACTTGGGGGGGGTCTCACCTGATATTGCTGCTGAGCTTTGCGGAAACCCCTTACCAGGATTTCTAGGGCCGGCTCTTTAACTTGTTAGAGCCTATGCCTTCCTTCTCTTCCCGCGGCGATAAGCTGGAGCACCCAGCCCGTCTTTCTAGCATCACCTGCAGACCCACGACTTCTTTGTGGGTTTGTTGCTACTGCTGCCCGGCAAAGATTGCTGCTTGCTGAGTGTTGCCTTCTCCTTGGCACCCACTCTCTTCGCCTCCCTTCCTCTGCAGTCGCACACCTCCTTACGTGACGCTTTGACATCACCGCTATGCACCACCCAGTGGCGGCTCATGGGTTATTCAAATGGGGGTTCACCAGTTATGTAAAATAGTGTGTGTGTATATATATATATATATATATATATATATATATATGTATATATACACATACATATATATATATATATATATATATATATATATATATATATATATATATATATATATATATATATATATATATATATATATATATATATATATATATATATATATATATACACATATATATATATATATATACACATATATATATATATGTATATATACACATATATATATATATGTATATGTATATATACACATACATATATATATATATATATATATATATATACACACTACATATATGCAGTATATATATATATATATATATATATGTATATGCATGTAAAATATACACATCAGGGTTGCACACTATATACAACTTTGAGTGTGACTATAACTTCATATACAGTCAGACACAATGGTATGGCACTACACACATCAGTATATATACAAGCAGAACTGTGACTACAAACAACTGTATTACATTACATACAGCACTGTAGTATAACTGGGGGTAGTAGTGTGACTGACTACACACAACAGAATTTCATTGCACATAGTACTGTACTATACAACACAACTTGATATATAGAAGGCATTTGACTACACATAAAGTACAGCAGACACTGTGGTGTAAAACAACTTTGCACAATTGTACTGTTTTTTTTTTTTACTTTGTAGGTGTGTATATGTGTTGTGTTTCATGTGCGTGTTTAAGTAATTTTAAGTACCTTGGCTACCATTTCAGTCTTATTTGGCAGCCAAGGGGTTACATCCAACAAAAAGCAGAAAAGGAGGAGGTAGGGCTTAACCTCTATAGCTAAATAACCTAGTGTAAAAAACATGTACTTTTATCTCTGGGGCCTGTCTGAAGCTGGAGGAGTGACTGACACTTTGCCCTGCATTGCACAGACAACAAACGGTGCTGAATTCTCCCGGCAGCAGGGAAATAAACATCAGGAATTCCTGCTCTGAAAAGGTTTAGTCCACTTACCATCAGACAGCAAAATATAGTAGACAGATGCCCAATATGAAAAACTTAGAAGTACTAAATGAGAGCTCCATCATCAGCCCCAGTAACACGGAGCAAGCTCTGACTGGGGGCGGATCCTACTGCTTTAACTGCTCCACACTAACTGTTTCCTCGGTAGTGATTACCATTTCTTCCTCCTGCTTTGTGTAAACACACTCTGCTGTTTTCTGAGACTACAGTTCCCTCTGCCCTACCCTACACTCTCACCATTAACATAGTTTTCTGTACAACTTTTAATGTTTGGCTTCAGAAACCCTTTAGCCGCATAAGCAGTAAATCAGAGAGTGAGATACATTACCATACCTGCGACTCAGCTCACTCAGCGTTGCGCTTGCCTTCAGCTCAGCTGCCATTTTAGCTGCCCTTAGCTCTGCGACTACAGTGCTGCAGAGTCACTGACTACCAATTTGCGTGCCAAAGTTGCTAGTGGGAAGATCTAAGTTTCAGCTGAGCGCTCAGGCAGGCAGAAACAAACACCAACAAAAAATGATTTAAAATAATTAAAAAAAATAAGTTTGTGCTGAAACTTGGCCCCCTGAGGGGAGGACCTCGACTGCCATTGATTCACACTTATTTCATCCAGCACAACAAACCACTAATGTCTGAAAAAAGTAAATAGACAGGTAGCAACAGCAAGCATCCTAAAGGTGTCACTAATAGTAGTATAACATTAGCAAAGACCTAACAGCATTCTATACTTATACTTACAGCTGATGCACCCCAGTCAAGCCATAGCTGCTGCTCCTTCTGTAGCCCCGCTGTTACTGCCAGCAATCAGCAATGAGACTCCAGCAGCCATCAGCACCTCTGCTTGCGAACTGTGTCTCAGACTCTCAGTGATGGCCAATGCTGATGAAGCCCACGATGCTCCTCCCCCCCCCCCCCGAGTCCCACACACACACAGGTCTTAGTGTGCGAGTGTCACGTGACAGCTGGCTCTCGCACACTAAGAGCTGTGCGGTAAGGAGAGCTATGGGCTGGCCTGTAGGTGGCGCTGCAGTCAATGCAGTTTTAAATTGGAAAGGGCTTATGCCTATACTTCTACCTATCACACTGCACAGCATGTGCGATAAATAGAAGTATTAGGCAAAAGCCCATTCCACACTTCAGCCTAAAACTGCAATTTTAATGTTTTATAGACAAAACTGCATTGGAGCCTGGGGATTTTTTTATTTAGTCCACAAATAAAGTTTAAAAATGTAATTATGTTTTTTTATTTCTCACTCTTTTTTTTTTTAATTTTTTTGTTGTTCATCAGGGGTCAGGTTCACAGGGGGTTCACGTGCTCAAGTGCTTCTATAGAGGAGCCTCCACTGGCACCACCCCCATATTTTAAAGATTTAACGTAACATCTGAATTTACAAATCTAATAAAATTACATTTTTGATGTTATTGATCAACCTTAAAGGATTCCAAAACTTTTAAATTTTAAGCAAATTTAGATCACCAATTTCGTATCACCAAAGTTTATAGCTCATAACTTACCTATTTATACAGCTTAACGATCTTTCTGAATATATTAAAAGTATAATTTTATATTTCAGGTATGACGTAACTAAAGGCAACCCTCTATTGTGGGCCGATTAATAACAAACTAAATTGCCAATCCGATTGCGTTCCAACGCATATCATTAAGTGACCAGGCGCATGTGCATTGCGATCCGTTTACTCACGCCTGCGCACAGCTCCGTTCTTGTCATCAGTTCTCTAATTGCAATTCAGAGGGTCTGCTGGTTTAAGGCTGAGTGACGTATTGGATGATGTGTGCATAAGATCGCGCATGCGCATAACGGCCGAAGTCCGACATTTTGATAACCCAGGTTATCTTTGATGATTGAAGGATGCAAAAGAATAGCCTAGCGGTGGGTTTGGAAATCAATAAACTTTCAAAGAAGGATATATTGAGAACGGTAATACTATGAAACACAATGCACATTACAAAGATTATTATAATTTTATAATCTTGCGATTGAAGATAAGTTTTTTCCATCATTTAGTGTCCCTTTAATATGCCCCAAATATTAAAGAGACAATCTACTTGTTTTTTATTGTTTAAAAAGATAGATAACGCCTTTACTACCCATTCCCCAGCTTTAAATAACCAACATTGTTATATTAATTTACTTTATAACCTCAGTTTACCTGTTTCTAAGCCCCTGCAGGCCACCTCTTATCTCTGTGCCTTTTATTAGCCTTTTACAGCCATACAGTGCTAGTTCATGTGTGTCATATGGATAACATTGTTATATTAATATACTTTATAACCTCAGTTTACCTGTTTCTAAGCCCCTGCAGGCCATCTCTTATCTCGGTGCCTTTTATTAGCCTTTTACAGCCATACAGTGCTAGTTCATGTGTGTCATATGGATAACATTGTTATATTAATATACTTTATAACCTCAGTTTACATGTTTCTAAGCCCCTGCAGGCCATCTCTTATCTCTGTGCCTTTTATTAGCTTTTTACAGCCTTACAGTGCTAGTTCATGTGAGTCATATAGGTAACATTGTGCTCACTCCTGTGTAGAATGATAATAATTATGCAGGAACACCACTAAATGGCTGAAATGCAAGATTGTGAAGTAAACTGAGATAAGGCGGCCGCCTACATAGACTTAGATACAAGGTGATCACAGAGGTAAAAAGTATATTAATATAACCGTGTTTGTTATGGGTAATAAAGGCATTGTCTATCTTTTTAAACAATAACAATTTTCAAGTACAAATCCAAAGGTAAGTAGCGCACAATCAGCATTGTGCTGATTTTGCTACTTACCTTTGGATTTGTATTCGATTTTGCGTGCCTTGCAGACACGTCCTGTAGCTGCACAGGCATTGGATCTTTGGGACGTTGATCCCTCCCACTCTCCATTGTGCTACACGCTGCACGCAGAGGGACACAACGAGAGATTGCCGATTGCGCTCCAGGTAGGCAAGCGAGACTGTTTGCACATTACATTTTTCAAGTGTACTGTCCCTTTAAGTGTATGGCAGTTAAGTACCCATTACTGTGTTAAACATTAGTTGCCTTTGGGGTGAAATAGAATCCTAAACCATGAACTTTTGTCTACAATAAATGTTCTTACAGATGACATTAATACTTACGTAGATGTTAAAACAGAAGATCTGAGTGTAACGTGTCAGCTGGAAGCTCCAATGCAGGAAATGTGTGACAGTGAAGGTAAGTGCACGTGTGTGACGTGTCTTCTGTTTATGAGGTATTTCCTGGTTTTTATAGCTTACTAGTCCTAAAGCCTGTGTACACGTGCCAAAATGCCCATCCACTTGGATCCCCCCTCCCTACTAACCCTTCCCTGTCGCTCTGGACATATTGTTTTTTTTCTGCAGTGCAACGGTCCCACCCGCTCCCTCCCACATATTCTAATGACATGGCTGAGGGACGCAGGGCACAGGTGAGTGTACGTGTGTGACATGGCTGAGGGACCAGGACACAGATGAATGTACGTGTGTCACATGGCTGAGGGGCACAGGTGAGTGTACGTGTGTGACATGGCTAAGGGACGCAGGGCACAGGTGAGTGTACGTGTGTGACATGTCTGAGGGACGCAGGGCACAGATGAGTGTATGTGTGTCACATGGCTGAGGGACGCAGGGCACAGGTGAGTGTACGTGTGTGACATGGCTGATGGACCAGGACACAGATGAATGTACGTGTGTCACATGGCTGAGGGATGCAGGGCACAGGTGAGTGTACGTGTGACACATGGCTAAGGGACCCAGGGCACAGGTGAGTGTACGTGTGTGACATGTCTGAGGGACGCAGGGCACAGATGAGTGTAAGTGTGTGATATGGCTGAGGGATACAGGGTACAGGTGAGTGTATGTGTGTGACGTGTCTGTGGGAAACTGAGCACAGGTGAGTGTATGTGTGTGATGTGTCTGAGGGATACAGGGCACAGGGGAGTGTATATGTGTGATGTGTCTGAGGGATACAGGGCACAGGTCAGTGTATGTGTGTGATGTGTCTGATGGATGCAGGGCACAGGTGAGTGTACATATGTGATGTGTCTGAGGGATACAGAGTACAGGTGAGTGTACTTGTGTGATGTGTCTGAGGGATACAGGGCACAGGTGAGTGTACTTGTGTGATGTGTCTGAGGGATACAGGGCACAGGTGAGTGTACGTGTGTGATGTGTCTAAGGGATACAGGGCACAGGTGAGTGTACATGTGTGATGTGCCTGAGGGATACAGGGCACAGGTGAGTGTACGTGTGTGATGTGACTGAGAGATACAGGGCACAGGTGAGTGTACATGTGTGACACTCACCTGTGCCCTGTATCCCTTAGACACATCACACACGTACACTCACCTGTACTCTGTATCCCTCAGACACATCACATATGTACACTCACCTGTGCCCTGCATCCATCAGACACATCACACACACAGGTGAGTGTACATGTGTGATGTGCCTGAGGGATACAGGGCACAGGTGAGTGTACTTGTGTGATGTGTCTGAGGGATACAGGGCACAGGTGAGTGTACTTGTGTGATGTGTCTGAGGGATACAGGGCACAGGTGAGTGTACGTGTGTGATGTGCCTGAGGGATACAGGGCACAGGTGAGTGTATGTGTGTGACGTGTCTTTGGGAAACTGAGCACAGGTGAGTGTGTATATGTGTGATGTGTCTCACTTTTAGAGCCCCTATTCCCCCTCAATAAAACGCATAGATAAAATCTCTCCTGTTAACTGTGGCAATTGTGATATAACTTATGTAGGAGTAAATTGTAAATGCAATGAATGCAAAAGACTGAAAACGGCTTCAGCACAAGGGTATGAAATATCTCAGTGGTGAAAAGGTTAAACTTACTAACATCCATTATTTCTATTCCTTTTACTCTTTTATTAAATAAATAGAAAATACTTTTGTCTTGAACTATATTAATCCCTTTATATATCTGATGTCTCTATCATATCACTGTGGTACTCTCTCTCACACAGGCAATACAAGTTAAGATAATTAAATGGGCTATAGTGAGATTTTAATAACCAATGGGAAATGCATTTTATTTTCAAAACCTCACAGAACCCTGTAATACGTCTCATATGGGAATTCTGATTGGTTACAATGAGGCTGTATTTGTAGCAAGTAAAGTAACTGATTCCCAGCTAACTCCCTTTACTGCATGACACAGGTTGTATTTACTGTTGTGCTGATGTCATTTCATGGGATGTTTCATCCAGATGTGAGAGCTAGTGATAAAGGCTCAGGTTTATTTAACTTAAATTACACAATATATCACACTAAACTAATTTTTAAATAGAGAACAGGTAAATAGGGATTTATTGGTTAATTCTTTTTTTTTCCAGGTGAAAAAGATGCTAAGATTTCATGTAACACGGAACAAACAGAAGATCAGTGGCTAAGTAATATGCCAGAAGCAGCAGAGCAGGAAATATGTGACAATATAAATACAGGTGAGTGTACGTGTGTAATGTGTCTGAGGGATACAGGGCACAGGTGAGTGTATGTGTTTGATGGTTCTGAGGGACACAGGGCACAGGTGAGTGTACGTGTGTGATGTGTCTGAGGGATACAGGGCACAGGTGAGTGTACGTGTGTGATGTGTCTGAGGGATACAGGGCACAGGTGAGTGTACGTGTGTGATGTGTCTGAGGGATACAGGGCACAGGTGAGTGTACATGTGTGATGTGTCTGAGGGATGCAGAGTACAGGCGAGTGTACGTGTGTGATGTGTCTGAGGGATACAGGGTACAGGTGAGTGTACGTGTGTGATGTGTCTGAGGGATACAGGGCACAGGTGAGTGTACGTGTGTGATGTGTCTGAGGGATACAGGGCACAGGTGAGTGTACGTGTGTGATGTGTCTGAGGGATACAGGGCACAGGTGAGTGTATGTGTTTGATGTTTCTGAGGGACACAGGGTACAGGTGAGTGTATGTGTGTGATGTGTCTGAGGGACGCAGGGTACAGGTGAGTGTACGTGTGTGATGTGTCTGAGGGATACAGGGCACAGGTGAGTGTACGTGTGTGACGTGTCTGAGGGATACAGGGTACAGGTGAGTGTATGTGTTTGATGTTTCTGAGGGACACAGGGTACAGGTGAGTGTATGTGTGTGATGTGTCTGAGGGACGCAGGGTACAGGTGAGTGTACGTGTGTGATGTGTCTGAGGGATACAGGGCACAGGTGAGTGTACGTGTGTGATGTGTCTGAGGGATACAGGGTACAGATGAGTGTACGTGTGTGACATGTCTGAGAGACGCAGGGTACAGGTGAGTGTACGTGTGTGACGGGTCTGAGGGACGCAGGGTACAGGTGAGTGTACATGTGTGATGTGTCTGAGGGACGCAGGGTACAGGTGAGTGTACGTGTGTGACGGGTTTGAGGGACGCAGGGTACAGGTGAGTGTACGTGTGTGACGGGTCTGAGGGACGCCGGGTACAGGTGAGTGTACATGTGTGATGTGTCTGAGGGACGCAGGGTACAGGTGAGTGTACGTGTGTGATGGGTCTGAGGGACGCAGGGTACAGGTGAGTGTACATCTGTGATGTGTCTGAGGGATACAGGGCACATGTGAGTGTATGTGTGTGACAAGTCTAAGGGATGCAGGGCACATGTGAGTGTACGTGTGTGATGTGTCTGACTGTGGAACTCCCACTAAAGTAACCTACAAGTTTCTCATACAATTGTGCAAACATAAATAGCGTTATAACCAAATTTTTCAAAGAACTACCTTGTTATTTGTCAGCTGTGCTAGCCTAGTCCTAAACATGTAAATAAGTCTCCTTTTTACTGGTTGGTAGGCGCCTCCTATGGACGAGTTTACACCGTGCACCAGCAGTGATTGTGTGACATTTATTGTTTGCTGTGTGCTATAGATCATTAGCAAGACCTAAGTTACAATATGGCACCGCACTACGTGTGCATTAGCAGTACATTTAAAAATGCTAGATATATAGTATTGTTTTACCTTTTATATTTACAACCCAGGTACTCATTTTAATTTTCCTTCTAAATAATACATGATTTCCTGAGACTGGTGTTCAGTCCTTTGGGAAATCAAGGGTTAAGTCCTCATGTAGCCACTACAAAATTACTGGCCTCTGGATTTTTGGTCACCCTCTTTGTTTTGTAGAAATTTGTCAGATATCTAACATTTACTTACATTCTATTTGTGTCAAAGGAACATACATTTTATTTTAAAATTAGATTCTTAAAAAGACTAAAAGTGATAACTGTCTGAGACCTCATACCTTGGTTTATTTCGTGCACACAAGCAATAGTTATAAAATGTAGTTTTCTGACTGAAGTAATTCTATTACATTATAATACATTTTATAACATAATTAATTTCTAGACATTCCAGAAATGTTTATTTGCATATGTTCACTAATAGAGTTTATTTTACATATATTTTATATAAAGTGATATTCTGGTCTTCATTACAAGTAAAGAATATCTGGTATAAATACAACAATCTAAAAAAAAACTAAATGCTTTGTGCACACCAGCAATAAGCCTCATGTTGTATATTAAACAAACTTGACCCTCTGCTGTGGTGTAAATGCTCTTAGCCTTTTTAAAGGACCAGTTCACTCAGAAGATAGAGAGTTACTTACCAGTAATAACACCTTATTAACTAATCAAAAAGGATGAATAAAACTAACCATTTTTTTAACTTGTTTCATTCATTGCGAGTCATTAAAGGGCCATGATACCCAAATGTTGAAAGACTTGAAAATGATGCAGCATAGCTGTAAAAAGCTGACTAGAAAATATCAACTGAACATTTCAATGTAAAAAAAGAAACATATTTTACCTCAAAATGTCCTAAGTATTCAAACCCCATTGCAAAGGACTTTTTTTTTTTTTTTTTAAATACATTTCTCTTGCAAGGTGTATCCAGTCCACGGATTCATCCATTACTTGTGGGATATTCTCCTTCCCTACAGGAAGTGGCAAAGAGAGCACGCAGCAGAGCTGTCCATATAGCTCCCCCTCTAGCTCCACCCCCCAGTCATTCTCTTTGCCGGCTCTAAGCACTAGGGTCTCTCTACGGGAGGGTAAAGTGAATGTGGTGTTAGAATTGTAGTTTTATTATCTTCAATCAAAAGTTTGTTATTTTAAATGTTACCGGTTTGTACTATTTACTCTCTAGCAGAAAAGTGATGGAGATTTCTGTTGAGAGGAAAATGATTTTAGCATGTTGTAACTAAAATCCACTGCTGTTCCCACACAGGACTGAGGAGTACCAGAAAACTTCAGTTGGGGGGAACGGTTTGCAGGGTAACTGCTACAAGGTATGTTAAGTCATTTATTTCTAGACAAAACTGAGATAATGCTAGAAGAGACTGACAATATCCCCATGAGGGGTGGGTAAGCTATGTTCACAGACTTAGTATGGAATTGAATGCTTACATATCAGGGCTAATTATGCTGGTTAAAAATCTGTCTTGATGAAGGCCCAGTTCTTAGGGCCGAAACGCGTTGACATATATAGTAAGCTTCTTTTCAATTACTGACTAAGTTTGAATAGCAGTTTTGCACTATGTTATATTTGTTTTATTACAGGTATATCTTTGAATGAATTGATCCCTGAGACATAGGATCCATTTCTGTATTTTATCATCGTTTACACACAGGAATAACTTTTTAGGAGCATCTCTTCACATCTTGTATTCACATAAGGGTCACTTTATAAGTGTGTTATTCACTTTAACACATCCTAAATATTCATTTGGATTATTTTTTCACATTTTTTCCTTTTTCTTTTTTCATTTTTGTGAACACACATTTTTGATTATTCACGCCCACTTCATCACATCATCTTTTCAGGATTTTTTGGATATTCACAATAATTTTTGAAATTTGATTTGAAAACCACTACGTTTTTCTTTTTTACACACTTCATCATTTCACCGTTTATCGAGGGATATATAAGGATAACTGTTTAAAATAGAATCTTCATATTGGACATTCACTCTCTGGAAAGAATTTAAAGTTTGGGACCTAAATATTTATGGACACCTACTCAGTAAATTGATGTTTTTATATATTTATATTTTTTATACAACCATCAACAGCTGTTTTATTGTAATTTATTTTGTGATTAAGATTGTATATTGTTGTGGTTTTTAACCACAATTGTATTGTTTTTTTATATAGATATATGCATATTTTATTGTTAATTTTAAGTGGATCCACTTTTGTATCTTGTTTGTATATTTTAGCTATAAGTAGCTTATAAAATATTTTATATACCCCTATAGAATTTCAATATATTTTTTATTTAAATAATCTTGTCACTACTAGTGTCTTAGCCTTTTAAGAGGCGCTCTGTGTATTTATTTTTAGCACTAATTATGCTGGTTGACACTAATGCAGGGATTTTTTAATTTAGATAAATCATTTGTAAGACACTTGAAAGTCCCTTTGGGTTCTTTTCTGGGGTTATTACCCACATGGCTAACTTTTATTCCCTTAGGAGTGAATTCTTAGGCCTTACAGCTCCGGAGTGGAGTGGGAGGGGCCTAATTTCGCGCCTCAGATGCGCACTTAGAATTGCAGAGAAATTCATGCTGCTTCTCATGGAGGGTCCTGCTGCTGTTTGAGGGCCTCAAGGAAGTTTCCCCCCCCCCCCCAAATATGGTCCCTAAGGGCAGGTAGGGCCACAGCAGTGCTGTGGCAAGGTGCTGTAGTGATTTTAACCGGGTTTTGGCTTTAGGCTGCTCCGGTTTGGGCATTAAGGTGTTAATCGTTTTGATACTAGTGGTGCAACCTTTCTAAGGCTGTAGGTACATACTGTAAAAATTTCAAAAGAATTGATGCATTTTTCACTGTTTTGTAAAATTGTGTGCCCTTTTTATCTCTTAAAGGCACAGTAACGTTTTTTTCAAATTGTGTTTTTTATTTGATTAAAGTGATTCCAAGCCTGTTGGTGTATACTACTAGTCTGTTTATCATGTCTGTCACCAAGGAAAATCCTTGTTCAATGTGTTTAGAAGCCATGGTGGAACCCCCTCTCAGAATGTGTCCCACTTGCACTAATATGTCTATACACTTTAAAGATCATATTATTGATCTTAAAGATGTGGCCCTAGATGATTTTCAGACTGAAGGTAACGAGAATAGTCCGTCCACCTCTCCCCATGTGTCACAACCAGTTACGCCCGCTCAAGCGCTGCCTAGTACCTCTAGTGCGTCTGCTTCTTTTACATTACAACAACTAGCGGCAGTCATGAATAATTCCCTTGCAGCTTTCTTATCTAAACTGCCTGTGTTACCTGCAAAGTGTGATAGCTCTGTTTTAAGAACAGATTATGAGCATTCTGAAGCTTTGGTAGCCTTATCCGATGTACCCTCACAACGCTCTGATGTGGGGGCGAGGGATTTGATGTCTGAGGGAGAAATTTCCGATTTAGGAAAGGTTTCTCATCAGACAGATTCAGATACATTGGCTTTTAAATTTAAACTAGAACACCTCCGCGTATTGCTCAGGGAGGTATTAGCTACTCTGGATGATTGTGACCCTTTGGTGGTCCCAGAGAAATTGTGTAAAATGGACAAGTACCTAGAGGTCCCTGTATACACTGATGCGTTTCCGGTCCCTAAGAGGATTGTGGATATCGTTACTAGGGATTGGGATAGCCCAGGTGTCCCTTTTGTTCCCCCTCCTGTTTTTAAGAAAATGTTCCCCATATCTGACCCCATGCGGGACTCGTGGCAGACGGTCCCTAAGGTAGAGGGGGCCGTTTCTTCTCTTGCTAAACGCACAACCATACCAATTAAAGACAGTTGTGCTTTTAAAGACCCTATGGATAAAAAGTTAGAGGGTTTACTTAAGAAAATTTTTGTTCAACAAGGTTTTCTTCTCCAACCTATTGCCTGCATTATTCCTGTAACTACTGCAGCTGCTTTCTGGTTTGAGGCGCTGGAGGACTCGCTCCAGACGGAGACCTCATATGAGGAAATTATGGATAGAATTAAGGCTCTAAAGCTGGCTAATTCTTTTATCACAGATGCCGCTTTTCAAATAGCTAAGTTAGCGGCAAAGAATTCAGGTTTCGCCATTATGGTGCGCAGAGCGCTTTGGCTCAAGTCCTCGTCGGCCGATGTGTCGTCAAAATCCAAACTTTTAAACATCCCTTTCAAAGGAAAGACCCTCTTCGGGCCAGAATTGAAAGAGATTATTTCAGAAATCACCGGGGGAAAGGACAATGCTCTCCCTCAGGGCAAGCCTTTTAAGGCTAAGAACAAAGCTAATTTTCGTTCCTTTCGTAATTTCAGGAGCGGTTCCGCTTCAGCCTCTCCAGCTGCAAAGCAAGAGGGTAACGATTCACAGCCCAAGGCAACCTGGAAGCCTTACCAGGGCTGGAACAAGGGTAAACAGGCCAAAAAGCCTGCAGCTGCCACCAAGACAGCATGAAGGGGTAGCCCCCGATCCGGGACCGGATCTAGTAGGGGGCAGACTCTCTCTCTTCGCTCAGGCCTGGGCAAGAGACGTTCACGATCCCTGGGCATTAGAGATTGTGTCCCAGGGATATCTTCTAGAATTCAAGGACTCCCCTCCAAGGGGAAGGTTCCATATTTCTCGTCTGTCCACAGATCAGGCAAAGGAAGAAGCGTTTTTACGCTGTGTAGAAGATCTACATACAACGGGAGTGATACACCCGGTTCCACTTGCAGAACAAGGACTGGGTTTTTACTCAAAACTGTTTGTGGTTCCCAAAAAAGAAGGAACTTTCAGACCAATCTTAGATCTAAAACTTCTAAAAAGGTTCCTCAGAGTCCCATCATTCAAGATGGAGAACATTCGGATAATCTTACTTATGATCCAGGAAGGTCAATATATGACTACCGTGGATCTAAAGGATGCGTAACTACACATTCCTATCCACAAAGATCATCATCAGTTTCTCAGGTTTGCTTTTCTAGACAAGCATTACCAGTTTGTGGCTCTTCCTTTCGGGTTGGCCACTGCTTCCAGAATTTTCACAAAGGTGCTAGGGTCCCTCTTAGCGGTTCTAAGACATAGCAGGGGCGCCTGTCCTAGACGACATCTTAATTCAGGTGCTGTCTTTCCAAAGAGCCAAGTCTCACACGGAGATTGTATTGGCTTTTCTGAGGTATCACGGGTGGTAAGTGAACATCAAAAGGAGTTCTCTCTCCCCACTCATAAGGGTTCCCTTCCTAGGAACTCTGATAGACTCGGTAGAAATGAAGATATGTCTGACGGAGGTCAGAAAGTTAAAGCTCTTAGCTACTTGCCGAGTTCTTCATTCTATTCCTCGGCCATCTGTAAGCAATCGGATTAATGGTAGCGGCAATGGACATAGTCCCTTTCGCTCGGATACACCTCAGACCACTGCAACTATGCATGCTCAAACAGTGGAACGGGGATTATGCAACATTACTACTGTAGCTTACATCAATCATCAAGGGGGAACAAAGAGTTCTCTAACGATCACGGCAGTAACCACAATAATCAGGTGGGCGGAGGATCACTCCTGCCATCTCTCAGCAATTCACATCCCAGGAGTAGACAACTGGGAGGCGGTTTTTCTAAGTCGTCAGACTTTTCACCCGGGGGAGTGGGAACTCCACCCGGAGGTGTTTGCCCAGCTGACTCAGCTATGGGGCATTCCAGACTGGATCTGATGACGTCCCATCTGAACTCTAAACTTCCTCTCTAGGGCCTGCGTGGCCACGCAGGACTTGGTATGCAGACCTAGTGGACATGTCATCTGTTCCACTATGGATGCTGCCGATGAGGCAGGATCTTCTAATACAGGGTCCGTTCAAGCATCCAAATCTAATTTCTCTACGTCTGACTGTTTGGAGATTGCACGCTTAATTCTATCAAAGCGTGGTTCCCTGAGTCAGTTATAGATACTCTGATTCAGGCTAGTAAGCCTGTCCCCAGGAAAATCTATCATAAGATATGGCGAAAATATCTTTGTTGGTGTGCATCCAAGGGTTACTCATGGAGTAAGATTAGGATTCCCAGGACATTGTCTTTCCTCCAAGAAGGATTGGAGAAAGGATTGTCAGCTAGTTCCTTAAAAAGACAGATATCTGCTCTGTCTATTTTTCTACACAAGTGTCTGGCAGAGGTCCCAGACGTACAGGTGTCTACTCAGGTTTAAGTGAGAATCTAACCTGTCTATAAGACTGTGGCTCCGCCATGGAGTCTAAATCTAGTTCTTTCAGTTCTTCAAGGGGTTCTGTTTGAACCTTTACATTCCATAGATATTAAGTTGTTATCTTGGAAAGTTTTGTTTTGGTAGTTATCTCTTCTACTCGTAAGAGTCTCAGAGTTATTTGCCTTACAGTGTGATTCACCTTCTATTGGTGTTCCATGCAGATAAGGTAGTTTTACGTTCCATACCTGGTTTTCTTCCTAAGGTTATTTCTTACAAGAATATTAACCAGGAAATTGTTGTTCCTTCTCTGTATTCGAAGAAGGAACGTCTGTTAAATAATCTTGATGTGGTTTGTGCTTTAAAGTTCTACTTTCAAGCAACTAAGGATTTCCATCTTCCTTATTGTTGTCTATTCTGGTAAGAGGAGAGGTCAGAAAGCGACTGTTACCTCTCTTTCTTTTTGGCTGAAAAGCATCATCCGTTTGGCCTACGAGACTGCTGGCCAGCAGTTTCCTGAAACAATTACTGCTCATTCTACCAGAGCAGTGGCTTCCACATGGGCTTTTAAAAACGACGCTTCTGTTGAACAGATTTGTAAGGCAGCGACTTGGTCTTCGCTGCATATTTTTCCAAATTTTACATACACATTTTTGCTTCCTCTGAGGCTATTTTTGGGGAGAAAGGTTTTACAGGCAGTGGTGCCTTCCGTTTAAGGTACCTGTCTTGTTCCCTCCCTTCATCCGTGTCCTAAAGCTTTGGTATTGGTATCCCACAAGTAATGGATGACTGCAAGAGAAAACAGAATTTATGCTTACCTGATAAATTACTTTCTCTTGCGGTGTATCCAGTCCACGGCCCGCCCTGGCATTTAAGTCAGGTAAAAAAAAATTTGTTTAAACTACAGTCACCACTGCACCCTATGGTTTCTCCTTTTTCTTCCTAACCTTTGGTCGAATGACTGGGGGGTGGAGCTAGAGGGGGAGCTATATGGACAGCTCTGCTGTGTGCTCTCTTTGCCACTTCCTGTAGGGAAGGAGAATATCCCACAAGTAATGGATGAATCCGTGGACTGGATACACCGCAAGAGAAAGTAATTTATCAGGTAAGCATAAATTCATTTTTTTTTATTGAAACAAGTATTAATATAACAACACAAAAAGTAAAAACAAAGAACAACATTACGGCTATGTGATATATTAATTAGTGGGTACAAACACAAAACATGCAGTTATAAGAGAGGTATGTAGCAGGTTGATACAGGTGCATGTTTATGTGAATAAGAATAGGCAGAGTGTTGGATGATGTTGGAGATTTTTCGGGAGTTGTATAATATAGAGGTATATTGGAAAGTTATATCAAAGATTATAGTATGAATAGTATTGTTACTGGACCTGTAATGTAAGGATGGAGGAATGCCCCATGAAGTAAATAGAAGTAAGATGAGGGGGGAGGGGAGGGAGGGGGGAGGAGGGTCTAGGAGGGGAGTTTAAGGTTGGGAGTCAAGTCCCAATTTGGGAATTCAGAAAGCCAGGACACCAAATCTCATGAAAGGAGTCAGCCTTGTCAAGGACTTTGTATGAGTATTGTTCCATTTGTCCTATATAGTGAGCTATGGAGAGTACTTGCGAAATGGATGGAGATCTCTCTTCCTTCCAGGATCTAGCTAAAGCTAGTTTCATGGACATGAAAATATAGATTGTAAGGGCTTCATTTGGAGGGTTGAGATTGGGCATCTGCATGTGAAGAAGGGCTACTTCTGGGGTGTATGGTGGGGTGAAGCCAAATGAATGTAGAAGTGTATATATTTTCTTCCAAAGTGGACCACCAGATGTGGAGTGCCGTACCGCTAGTTCCACAATTCCTCCAACATTCGCGGGATTGTGTGTTGAAAATTATGTGTAGTACAATTGGCACAAGATGCCATTGAACTAGAATTTTATAGTGAAGTTCCCATAAGGTGGCGCAGTGTAGTAGTTTTTTGGTTAACATGATTCTAGTTTGCCAAATCTCTGTCAGCTGTAAAACCGATTTCTCTTTCCCATGCGCAGTGTTGTGGTATTTTGTAAGAGGAGTGTTAGTTGGTGAGGAGGTTATAGTGGAAGGAAAGAAGATGTTTGCTATTATGAGCTCTTTGCCATGCAATCTCCCAGGTTGTCAATGGTCTTAGTGACTGTTTAGGGTAACCCCATGCACGTAGACGTGTGCTTAGGCGAAATGCCTCAAAAGTAAGTCTAGAGGGGAGTTGAAATTTAGTACATAAAACAGGATGGGAAAGCCATATGTCATTTTCATAAAAATCTGTCACCCGTAGTATTGTTGGGACCATAAGTCAGGGTGGGAGTCAGAAGAGGGCGCTAGAAATAGTAAGCGCAGGAGATGGATGAGGGGATATGGCCAGATTATGTCTTATCTGGTCCCAGAACTGAAGGGCATGTTTGAATATTGGATGTATACTATCTAGGTCTTGTCTATGATGATTAGGGATCCAAAGAAGGTCAGGGAGGGTTACCCTAGGGGGTAACAATGTTGATTCTAAAAGCAACCAGCCTGGTTGTCGTTTCATCTTAATATGTGTGAGAGTCTGGCTGCATTATAATATGATATTATATTTGGCAGGGCAAGGCCACCCTGTGCAATAGAGTACGACGGGAAGTTCGAGGTCTCTTATCTTTCCACACATAAGTGGTGATCGTACTCTGTAGTCTGTTAAGGACCGTTCTGGGGACGTTGTATGGGATAGACCTGAATAGATATGTGATCTTAGGAAGAAAGGACATCTTAATTGCGGCAATACGCCCTGTCCATGAAATCTCCCGAAATTCTCATGATTCAAGCAGTTTCCTGAATTCTAAGAGTCTGTCTTCGAAATTCTGAGCTACTGTAATTGAGGGGTCTGGACTAAGATGAACTCCCAGGATCCTAATGGAAGTTGTTTTCCATTGGAAGTGGTACTTTTTCTGTAAGAAATTAAGGTCATTCGGGGAAAGATTCATGGGGAGGGCCTCTCTTTTTGAAATATTGAGTTTGTAGAAACTCAGGTTACTGAAACGTTTTAAAATTGTAAAGACTGCTGGTAGTGACTCTCTGGGAGATGTTATAAAAAGAGTGATATCATCTGCATATAGGGAAATTTTGTGGGTATGGGTTCCAATAGAAAGGCCAATGGTTTGAGGATCTTTTCTAATACATTGGGCAAGGGGTTCTATGGCCAGAGCAAACAAGAGAGGCGATAATGGACATCCCTGCCTGGTGCCATTTGTTATATCGAATTTAGGGGACTGAAAACCAACTCCTCGAACTCTGGCTGAAGGATGTTCATAGAGGGCTTTCACTGCAAGAATAAAAGCACTGGGAAACCAGAAAGTTCTCATGACTTCCCACACATAATCCCATCTGACCCTGTCAAACGCCTTTTCCGCATCAAGAGACAGGGCCAGGAAGGGAGCTCCTTTTCTAGAAGCGAAGTGAAGAATATCGAGTATTCGCCTGGTCGCATCAGAACCCTCTCTATCTGGTATAAAGCCTACCTGGTCATTCCCTATGAGCTATGGAATAATTCTTGAAGCTCTGTTAGCTAGGAGTTTGGCGTAAATCTTGGTGTCTGCAAAGGACTTTAAGCAGCAAATCAGTATGTCTGTCTGGGACAGCTAAGGGAGTGAGCTTTCGTGCACACTCATATTATTTCCCTATTCAGTTTAAGGAAGTTTACTATGAAATCTCATGAGAGTTAAGTGAAATCTCATGAGATCACTGTGACGGATACCCCGGCTACCCCGACTGCAGCTGGCAAGTGACCACAGCCTGTAGCCACCCCTGATGCCCGACAGCACCAGTATTCAGGGTCCCACCCTGTGGCAGACTCCGGCTACCCAAACTAGGTAGCTTTGCCAGAGGGTCCTTTCTCTGCCTGGAACAGGCTGCTATGTAGCCCAGGAAAGTGATTTTAGCAGGCACCCACCCAAATAACTAGACATACTAGCATTCAGGTGAAACAGGAACTGATTTTATTGAAAACACACACTCCGTTTATACACACAGCTCATCTTTATAAGACCCTGGACAATCCTACAATTTTCCTGCCCCTCCAGACTGACCGGCACCTCCATAGCAGCCACAGTCCCACAGAATCCCAGTACCTAGGGGTGGTGGCACTTCCATGGTGTCATTTTAAAGCTCTCTGTCCCCAGATGCCACAGTCAGAGTGATTAGTTACTAGGGACCGGAGTTACAGTCTGTTGAAGTTATGGGGTTAGGGGTGTCCAAAACCCCTGGTTCAAAAAGGAGCTCCCCTCCAATAATTTCCCCAGCTCTTGTTCTCCCTAGGGGCTACCAATACCCAAAAGAGCAGAGCAGGGGTAACATTAGCGGGTGTACTGCTGTCCTGTGGCCGACCGGGAGTTCCAGGAGCCCGGCCAGCCTGAGAGGAGTTAGGCGGGTGTCCAATGTGAGGCGGCCGAACGGGAGTTCCAGAAGCCCGGCCAGCCTAGGAGGGTTTTCCCGGTCATAGACCAGCTCTTCTCTTAACAAGTTTAACTGTCTCCTCCCCCAGGAAGGGGTTCTGCGTAAGGGGAGGGAGGACGACTACCTCTGCTCCCAGGAGATGGCTCTGCCGCTGGGGAGAGAGACCAACTGTCTCCTATCCCTGCTCCTGGCTTTGCCGCTGGGGAGAGAGACCTACTGTCTTCTCTCCCAGGGAGGGGTTCTGTGTAAGGGGAGGAAGGACGACTACATCCGCTCCCAGGGGATGGCTCTGTCGCTGGGGAGAGAGACTGACTGTCTCCAATCCCTGCTCCTGGCTCTGCCGCTGGAGAGAGAGACCGACTGTCTCCTCTCCCAGGAAGGGGTTCTGTGTAAGGGGAGGGAGGACGACTACCTCCGCTCCCAGAGGATGGCTCTGCCGCTGGGGAGAGAGACAGACTGTCTCCTCTCCTGGGAAGGAGTTCTGCCGCTGGGGAGAGCTATCAGCATCCTTTTCTCCCTGCAAGAGGTTCTGTGTAAGGGGAGGGAGGACGACTACCTCTGCTCCCAGGGGATGGCTCTGCAGCTGGGGAGAGAGACCGACTTTCTCCACTCACAGGAAGGGGTACTGCCGCTGGGGAGAGTTATCGACATCTGTTTCTCCCTGCAAGGGTTTTTGTGTAAGGGGAGGGAGGACGACTACCTCCTCTTCCTTGTTTACCAGAGCTACTGCAGGGGCTGGGCAGAGGCCTGCGGCTCTCTGCCCTGTTGCCAGCGCTTCTGCTAGGGTGGCCCCCTGGTCCAAGACCATAAGCTTGGAACCAGACTGCTGATCAGGATCCAGCAGCCCTGGTTCCCATTTTCTTTGTTGCCACTCCTCCACAGTCGAGTTCCATGAATCCCAGAGGGCTGCACCCCAGATCTGTATACCCTTGGCACGCTGCCTTGTATTCCTTGAACAGTGCCTCTTCCTGTTCAATTATAAAATCCAGATCGTCTAGTAGCCAGGATTCCTTTAAGAAATACAGCAGTTCCTCTTGGAGCCCAGAGATATCCTCCAGACTTTGGTCCGTCTCGCTCCCAAACTGTGGGTCCTCTGTCCTTTTTGTAAATTGTAATCCAGGGCCGCCGAAGCCAAATCCCTCTGTGGGGGAGCCATCCTCCAGCCATGGCTGCACTTACATAGTGAGCCATTGGAGGGCCCGATAGCCATCCTCCACCCACATCTCTTGCTGGATCAGTCTATGTAGAACAGCTAGCCATTCCTTCTTTGGCTGTTTTCCCAGGAAAGACACTCTCACAGTCTGCCGAACCAGGAACTCGTGGGGAGGACTTTTCCACTGTCCCGCTCCTGTGGAAGAGCCTCTCACCAGAGGTCCCGGCGGATCAGGTCCCTCTGTTCCAGCACCTCCTGTTGGTAAATAGGACCGTCCAGCTGGGCCAGCGACTCCTGTACTCTCCTTAGAAATTTGACTTCCGACTACTGTGGCCCTTCTCCTCTTTAAGCAGGAATCGTGTGGAAGAAGCAGATCCCACCGCTGCCAGCCAATGTGACGGATACCCCGGCTACCCCTACTGGGCAGCTCCGCCAAACGGGTCCTGCTTCCTCCCTGCCGACTGCAGCTATGTAGCTGGCAAGTGACCACAGCCTGTAGCCACCCCTGATGCCTGACAGCACCAGTATTCAGGGTCCCACCCTGTGGCAGACTCCGGCTATCCAGGCTAGGTAGCTCTGCCAGAGGGTCCTTTCTCTGCCTGGAACAGGCTGCTATGTAGCCCAGGAAAGTGATTTTAGCAGGCACCCACCCAAATAACTAGACATACTAGCATTCAGGTGAAACAGGAACTGATTTTATTGAAAACACACACTCCTTTTATACACACAGCTCATCTTGATATGACCCTGGACAATCCCACAATTTTCCTGCCATTCCCGCCCCTCCAGACTGACCGGCACCTCCATAGCAACCACAGTCCCACAGAATCCAGGGTGTCATTTTAAAGCTCTCGGTTCCCAGGTGCCACAGTCCAAAAATCAGTGTGATTTGTTACTGGGGACCGGAGTTACAGTCCGTTGAAGTTATGGGGTTAGGGGTGTCCAAAACCCCCGGTTGCTAAAGGAGCTCCCCTCCGATAATTTACCCAGCTCTTGTCCTTCCTAGGGGCTACCAATCCCCAAAAGAGCGGAGCTCTGGGGCAAAGGACTGCTGGAGCGACCAGGGGTAAAATTAGCGGGTGTACTGCTGTCCTGTGGCCAACCAGGAGTTCCAGGAGCCCGGCCAGCCTGAGAGGGGTTAGGCGGGTGTCCGTTGTGAAGGGGCCAAACGAAAGATCCAGGAGCCCGGCCAGCCTAGGAAGGTTTTCCCGGTCATAGACCAGCTCTTCTCTTAACAAGTTTAGAACACAAAAACAAGCCAACAAAAAGCAAACGCAAGCTTCCAGAGATTGTGGTTGCTCTGAAGAGCCCAAAACCACTGAGAAACAACAGGGGTGAGGTTGTAGGGAGATGGGGGGTAGCCTTAGCTGTCTGGTATCCGTGACAATCACAGTAAAAGGGTTCATGACCTCCGCACTGCTGATGCTGATTGGCTGCTGTTCATTTCTTAATTTTTTTTATTTTTTTTTTACCTGCAGCTGGGCAGCAGCTGAAGTATATTTTTTTTACACAGAACTTACTCTGCTTAGCTGAGGAAATTGTGAGGTAAAATATATTCTTTTTGTACATAGAGATGCTCAGGTGATATTTTCCTGTCAGCTTTTTACAGTTATACTGCATCAGTTTCAAGTGATTTAGCATATGAGTATTATGTCCCTTTAAGGTTGATGATCCTGAAATGCCCTGATAAAAGGGCCTGGCAACAGTGCTATATTAGCCGGCCCCATGACCAATGTGCAATTTTATAGTATGCAAAATATAGTAATTTTGCAGTGCGCATGTGCAATCTGCATCTGAATGATGGTGTGCGCGTGATGCCGTGGGCGACCTTGTCTAGCTATTTTAGAGGCTGCTACAAATTCACTGCATGAGTGAATGTGTCCATAAACAGCAAATCACAACTGTGTTGCAAATCTCCACATTTATTAGGTTGTACATTAAAGTGCCCTTAAAGTGAATGTAAATTTTGATGCTAAAGTGCCCGGTTTTTAAAACTTCGATTAAAAACAGGGGCACTTTAATTCATCAAAATTTCCATTTCACTCCTGTTGTGAAAAAAAACTTACCTTTTAATCTTCACAGCAGCTCCAGCTTCCTCCACCCATCTCAAAGCCTCTTCCTGGGTATAAAATGAGGCATCCTGCTTCCTCCAATCACAGCAGTGAATCAGACACTGAATCCCCCGGGGGGGAAGCTGTGATTGGAGGATGACCTGTCAATCATTTCTAACATCAGAAATGGCTTGTGAGACCGGAGGAAGCTGGAGCTGCTGTGAAGTTTAAAAGGTAAGTTTTTTTTGTCACAACAGGAGTGAAATGTAAATTTTGATGAATTAAAGTGCCCCTGTTTTTAATCAAAGTTTTGAAAACCGGGCACTTTAGCATCAAAATTTACATTCACTTTAAAATGATCTGTTTGTGTACAACACTGTGAATGAGTAAAGTATATGGAAGCAGCTTCAGTATTTGTTGCGTTGAGCTAAACTCTCATGTTTCTTCCAATCTCCTGCACTGTTGATGTTCACCCATTGTCCGGTTCCACATCACATGACCAGAACTTAATATTCCCCAAACGCAGATTCATAAATAAATAAAGTTTACAGAGCAGCACCAAAATTTAGATTTTGAAAACACTGTGGACAATTACTGCACTCTGGAACAAAGCTGTTACATTTTAACATAATTCTCCCTGGGTAGTGAGCATATGATGACTATGGTACTTGCTACAAAACAGAAATCATTGTATCTGAACTTCTCACCTCTCTATTTGTGCATTCAATGTCTGTATTTCTGCTGTCAAGCAGGCTGTGAGAATCTCTGTTTTGTAGCAAGTACCTTAGCCATTACATGCTCACTACCTAGTCTTGTGTATCATGTTTCTGCTGTCAAGCAGGCTGTGAGAATCTGTTTTGTAGCAAGTACCTTAGCCATCATATGCTCACTACCTAGTCTTGTGTATCATGTTTCTGCTGTCAAGCAGGCTGTGAGAATCTGTTTTGTAGCAAGTACCTTAGCCATCATATTCTCACTACCTAGTCTCACCGTATCATGTTTCTGCTGTCAACCAGGCTGTGAGAATCTGTTTTGTAGTAAGTACCTTAGCCATCATATGCTCACTACCTAGTCTTGTGTATCATGTTTCTGCTGTCAAGCAGGCTGTGAGAATTTGTTTTGTAGCAAGTACCTTAGCCATCATATGCTCACTACCTAGTCTTGTGTATCATGTTTCTGCTGTCAAGCAGGCTGAGAGAATTTGTTTTGTAGCAAGTACCTTAGCCATCATATGCTCACTACCTAGTCTTGTGTATTATGTTTCTGGTGTCAAGCAAGCTGTGAGAATCTCTGTTTTGTAGCAAGTACCTTAGCCATCATATGCTCACTACCTAGTCTTGTGTATCATGTTTCTGCTGTCAAGCAGGCTGTGAGAATTTGTTTTGTAGCAAGTACCTTAGCCATCATATGCTCACTACCTAGTCTTGTGTATCATGTTTCTGCTGTCAAGCAGGCTGTGAGAATTTGTTTTGTAGCAAGTATCTTAACCATCATATGCTCACTACCTAGTCTTGTGTATCATGTTTCTGGTGTCAAGCAGGCTGTGAGAATCTGTTTTGTAGCAAGTACTTTAGACATCATATGCTCACTACCTAGTCTTGTGTATCATGTTTCTGGTGTCAAGCAGGCTGTGAGAATTTGTTTTGTAGCAAGTACCTTAGCCATCATTTGCTCACTACCTAGTCTCACCGTATCATGTTTCTGCTGTCAAGCAGGCTGTGAGTATCTGTTTTGTAGTAAGTACCTTAGCCATCATATGCTCACTACCTAGTCTTGTGTATCATGTTTCTGGTGTCAAGCAGGCTGTGAGAATCTGTTTTGTAGCAAGTACCTTAGCCATCATATGTTCACTACCTAGTCTTGTGTATCATGTTTCTGGTGTCAAGCAGGCTGTGAGAATCTGTTTTGTAGCAAGTACCTTAGCCATCATATGCTCACTACCTAGTCTTGTGTATCATGTTTCTGCTGTCAAGCAGGCTGTGAGAATTTGTTTTGTAGCAAGTACCTTAGCCATCATATGCTCACTACCTAGTCTTGTGTATCATGTTTCTGCTGTCAAGCAGGCTGGGAGAATTTCTGTTTTGTAGCAAATACCTTAGCCATCATATGCTCACTACCTAGTCTTGTGTATCATGTTTCTGCTGTCAAGCAGGCTGTGAGAATCTCTGTTTTGTAGCAAGTACCTTAGCCATCATATGCTCACTACCTAGTCGTGTGTATCATGTTTCTGCTGTCAATCAGGCTGTGAGAATCTCTGTTTTGTAGCAAGTACCTTAGCCATCATATGCTCACTACGTAGTCTTGTGTATCATGTTTCTGCTGTCAAGCAGGCTGTGAGAATTTGTTTTGTAGCAAGTACCTTAGCCATCATATACTCACTACCTAGTCTTGTGTATCATGTTTCTGTTGTCAAGCAGGCTGTGAGAATCTGTTTTGTTGCAAGTACCTTAGCCATCATATGCTCACTACCTAGTCTTGTGTATTATGTGTCTGGTGTCAAGCAGGCTGTGAGAATCTCTGTTTTGTAGCAAGTACCTTAGCCATCATATGCTCACTACCTAGTCTTGTGTATCATGTTTCTGCTATCAAGCAGGCTGTGAGAATCTCTGTTTTGTAGCAAGTACCTTAGCCATCATATGCTCACTACCTAGTCTTGTGTATCATGTTTCTGGTGTCAAGCAGGCTGTGAGAATCTGTTTTGTAGCAAGTACCTTAGCCATCATATGCTCACTACCTAGTCTTGTGTATCATGTTTCTGTTGTCAAGCAGGCTGTGAGAATTTGTTTTGTAGCAAGTACCTTAGCCATCATATGCTCACTACCTAGTCTTGTGTATCATGTTTCTGCTGTCAAGCAGGCTGTGAGATCTGTTTTGTAGCAAGTACCTTAGCCATCATATGCTCACTACCTAGTCTTGTGTATCATGTTTCTGTTGTCAAGCAGGCTGTGAGAATCTGTTTTGTAGCAAGTACCGTAGCCATCATATGCTCACTACCTAGTCTTGTGTATTATGTTTCTGCTGTCAAGCAGGCTGTGAGAATTCGTTTTGTAGCAAGTACCGTAGCCATCATATGCTCACTACCTAGTCTTGTGTATTATGTTTCTGCTGTCAAGCAGGCTGTGAGAATCTGTTTTGTAGCAAGTACCTTAGCCATCATATGCTCACTACCTAGTCTTGTGTATCATGTTTCTGCTGTCAAGCAGGCTGTGAGAATTTGTTTTGTAGCAAGTACCATAGCCATCATATGCTTACTACCTAGTCTTGTGCATCATGTTTCTGGTGTCAAGCAGGCTGTGAGATCTGTTTTGTAGCAAGTACCTTAGCCATCATATGCTCACTACCTAGTCTTGTGTATCATGTTTCTGGTGTCATGCAGGCTATGAGAATTTGTTTTTTAGCAAGTACCTTAGCCATCATATGCTCACTACCTAGTCTTGTGCATCATGTTTCTGGTGTCAAGCAGGCTGTGAGAATTTGTTTTGTAGCAAGTACCTTAGCCATCATATGCTCACTACCTAGTCTTGTGTATTATGTTTCTGGTGTCAAGCAGGCTGTGAGAATTTCTGTTTTGTAGCAAGTACCTTAGCTATCATATGCTCACTACCTAGACTTGTGTATTATGTTTCTGCTGTCAAGCAGGCTGGGATAATCTCTGTTTTGTAGCAAGTACCCTAGCCATCGTATGCTCACTACCTAGTCTTGTGTATCAGGTTTCTGGTGTCAAGCAGACTGTGAGAATTTGTTTTGTAGCAAGTACCTTAGCCATCATATGCTCACTACCTAGTCTTGTGTATCATGTTTCTGCTGTCAAGCAGGCTGTGAGAACTTGTTTTATAGCAAGTACCTTAGCTATCATATGCTCACTACCTAGTCTTGTGTATTATGTTTCTGGTGTCAAGCAGGCTGTGAGAATTTCTGTTTTGTAGCAAGTACCTTAGCTATCATATGCTCACTACCTAGTCTTGTGTATTATGTTTCTGCTGTCAAGCAGGCTGTGATAATCTCTGTTTTGTAGCAAGTACCTTAGCCATCATATGCTCACTACCTAGTCTTGTGTATCATGTTTCTGGTGTCAAGCAGGCTGTGAGAATTTGTTTTGTAGCAAGTACCTTAGCCATCATATGCTCACTACCTAGTCTTGTGTATCATGTTTCTGGTGTCAAGCAGGCTGTGAGTATCTGTTTTGTAGTAAGTACCTTAGCCATCATATGCTCACTACCTAGTCTTGTGCATCATGTTTCTGGTGTCAAGCAGGCTGTGAGAATTTGTTTTGTAGCAAGTAACTCAGCCATCATATGCTCACTACCTAGTCTTGTGTATTATGTTTCTGGTGTCAAGCAGGCTGTGAGTATCTGTTTTGTAGTAAGTACCTTAGCCATCATATGCTCACTACCTAGTCTTGTGTATTATGTTTCTGGTGTCAAGCAGGCTGTGAGAATTTGTTTTGTAGCAAGTACCTTAGCCATCATATGCTCACTACCTAGTCTTGTGTATCATGTTTATGGTGTCAAGCAGGCTGTGAGAATCTGTTTTGTAGCAAGTACCTTAGCCATCATATGCTCACTACCTAGTCTTGTGTATCATGTTTCTGCTGTCAAGCAGGCTGTGAGAATTTGTTTTGTAGCAAGTACCTTAGCCATCATATGCTCACTACCTAGTCTTGTGTATCATGTTTCTGGTGTCAAGCAGGCTGTGAGAATCTGTTTTGTAGCAAGTACCTTAGCCATCATATGCTCACTACCTAGTCTTGTGTATCATGTTTCTGGTGTCAAGCAGGCTGTGAGAATTTCTGTTTTGTAGCAAGTACCTTAGCCATCATATGCTCACTACCTAGTCTTGTGTATCATGTTTCTGCTGTCAAGCAGGCTATGAGAATTTGTTTTTTAGCAAGTACCTTAGCCATCATATGCTCACTACCTAGTCTTGTGCATTATGTTTCTGGTGTCAAGCAGGCTGTGATAATCTCTGTTTTGTAGCAAGTACCTTAGCCATCATATGCTCACTACCTAGTCTTGTGTATCAGGTTTCTGGTGTCAAGCAGACTGAGAATTTGTTTTGTAGCAAGTACCTTAGCCATCATATGCTCACTACCTAGTCTTGTGTATCATGTTTCTGCTGTCAAGCAGGCTGTGAGAATTTGTTTTATAGCAAGTACCTTAGCTATCATATGCTCACTACCTAGTCTTGTGTATTATGTTTCTGGTGTCAAGCAGGCTGTGAGAATTTCTGTTTTGTAGCAAGTACCTTAGCTATCATATGCTCACTACCTAGTCTTGTGTATTATGTTTCTGCTGTCAAGCAGGCTGTGATAATCTCTGTTTTGTAGCAAGTACCTTAGCCATCATATGCTCACTACCTAGTCTTGTGTATCATGTTTCTGGTGTCAAGCAGGCTGTGAGAATTTGTTTTGTAGCAAGTACCTTAGCCATCATATGCTCACTACCTAGTCTTGTGTATCATGTTTCTGGTGTCAAGCAGGCTGTGAGTATCTGTTTTGTAGTAAGTACCTTAGCCATCATATGCTCACTACCTAGTCTTGTGTATTATGTTTCTGGTGTTAAGCAGGCTGTGAGAATTTGTTTTGTAGCAAGTACCTTAGCCATCATATGTTCACTACCTAGTCTTGTGTATCATGTTTATTGTGTCAAGCAGGCTGTGAGAATCTGTTTTGTAGCAAGTACCTTAGCCATCATATGCTCACTACCTAGTCTTGTGTATCAGGTTTCTGGTGTCAAGCAGGCTGTGAGAATTGTAGCTGCAGTGATTTCTCTCCCAGTCTAGCGGTTTTATTACACAGCCTGTCCCAGTCTCATCAATTCTATAAAGAGGTTTTGTGCAGTCAACATTCTAATGTTTATTTTTTTTTATTTTTTTATTTTTTTTATAGATTGTTTTTATTGGTGTTTTAAACAATCAAACAATACAATATAGTAAACAATACAATAACATGTCTGTTACAATATATTTAGTCTCAGTGATTGAAATTGTCACAAGTTTGAGTCCTATCCTTTTGAAGTTGAAAGCCTTCCAGTGCTGATCATAAAATTAGAAGTAAGGTAGGAAGAAAAACAACACAGTATAAAGTAATACATCTCCCTCCACCCTGCTATATTGAGTTGTCTCGGGTCTGAGCCATAAACACAGGTCTAGCGGAGTCCCAATGGAATTTGATGTCTAGAAAAGTGTCAAGTCTTTGGGTTTTAAAGAAGCCATATTCTTCTAGTACTAGTGTGTCGTCAGTATAAGTTATCAGCTCCTTCCATGTGGGGGCTACTGAGCTCTTCCACTTTCTAGCAATTTGTGTTTTAGCCGAATTGATGATGAACTGTATTAAACGTTGGCGCAAATAGTCTACTTTCCTTGGCAACAGATTCAGTATTGCTATGGTAGGTATTAGTTGGAAGGGGGAGTTGAGAATAGTTTGTATCAGGGATTCAACATGAAGCCAGAAGGGGCGTATTACAGGACAATCCCACCACATGTGTAGCATTGTTCCTTTTTGCTCGCAACCCCTCCAGCATTTGTCTGAGGTAGTGGGGTATATACTTTTTAACCTAGTGGGTGTTAGGTATCATCTTGATAAAATTTTGTAATTCAGTTCTATCATCTTTGTTGAAGTGGATGAGATTTTGGTGTAGTGGAAGATGTACTTCCATGTCTGCCTGTCTAATTCAGTTTTCAGTTCTAAGTGCCATTTGCTTGTAAAAGTCGGTAAGTCTGTTATGTGTTGAGCCAGTAAAAGAGACTTGGTTAACGATAGGGAGTGTCTAAGTGTATTATGTGTCGTGCAGTTTGTTTCAAAAGGTGTTAATGGTCTGGTCCAGTCAGAACTGTGTTCAGATGTGTCCAGTAGGTGTATTAGTTGTTTGTATTTAAGCCAGCTAGAAAATGCCCCGTTCAGGTATTGTTGTAGGTCTTGACGCGGTTTCACTCTTTTGCCTGTCAACAGTTTATGTAAAGGAATTGTATGTCCTACTTCTGGATGTGCTGATGTGGGCTTTGTGAAATCCAATCCTCCTAGAAACTCAGCATTTGGAGACATAGGCGACATAGGGGATCTATAGGTGAAAATGTGGGGTTGGGTTTTAATGATTCTATTCCAGTTTTCAAAAACACTACTGTAGAGGGGGTATATGCTTTTTGTATCACTTCTATAGGATGAGGGTAGCCAGCATAAAGTTCCAGCGTTCGGGATTTGTAATATGTGTGAGTCTATAGATACCCAGGCTTTGGTCATAGAGTTCCTGTGCCAGTCGAGTATTCTCTGGAGACTAATCGCCCTATAATAGACGTCTAAACAGGGGAGACCCAGTCCACCCTCTCCCTGCTGCCTATACAGTGTCGCTTTGCTAACTCTTGGTTTGACCGAACCCCATACATACTTGTTTAGAATGCCCTGAAGTCTACAAAGGAACGGAGTGGGTATCTTAATGGGAACTGTCTGCATGATATATAGGATTCTAGGTAATGTAGTCATCTTTAGAGTCTGAATCCTGCCCCACCACGAGAAGGGTTTTTTGGACCATAAGTTTAGCTCAGTTTGTGTGGAATTGAGTAAGTTTGAATAATTAAGCTGGAAAAGTAATCTGTGGTTTGGTGTAAGGTGAGTTCCTAGGTATTTTAATGCAGTGGTTTGTAATTTATAAGGAGTACGACTTACAAGTATATCTAATTCAGATTTAGGGAGATTAATATTCATCATTTCGGATTTGGTGTAGTTTATAGAAAAGTAGGAAAGGTCTCCAAACTTTTTAAATTCACGTGTGACTGCTTCCAGAGAGGTAAGTGGAGAGGCGAGAGACAAGAGGACATCGTCCGCATAAAGTGACACTTTGTAGTTATTTCCCCCTAAAGGTATCCCTTCTATTTGCTCGTTTTCTCTAATACATGCTGCCAGCTAAGGATAAACAACATGGGAGAGAGAGGGCAACCCTGTCTTGTCCCATTGCTTATGTTAAGGCTATCTGAGAGGAGGCCATTTATCCTAACTTTTGCAGTTGGTGAGAGGTATAGTGCCCCAATTCTGTTTATTATTGTAGTCCCAAACCCAAATTTTTGTAATGTGGAGAAAAGAAAGTCCCAATTTAGGCGATCAAAAGCCTTTTCGGCATCTGTAGATAGGAAGACAGTTTTAATGTTATTGACTTTTGCGTATTCCATCAGCTGGAGTGCCCTGATGGTATTGTCTCTTGCCTCTCTCCCCCCCACAAACCCCATCTGATCTGCGTGTACAAGTGTTGGTAAGATCGGGTTTATGCGTGATGCTATAATTTTGGCTAGGATTTTAAGATCAGTATTTAAAAGCGAAATGGGCCTAAAATTAGATGGAGAATCTTGATCTTTTCCAGCTTTGGGAATTACTGAGATATGTGCTTCTTTCATTAGCATTGGGAGATGTCCTTCCTCATCTAAAGTGTGGAACAAGGATAGAAGGGGTGCGACTAGTAGATCTTTGAATGTCTTATAATATTTATTGGTAAGGCCATCCGGACCAGGGCTTTTCCCCGATGGCAGGTCCGATATGGCTTTCAGAATTTCATGTGCAGTAATCGGTGAATCTAAGCTCTGCCTTTGTTGTTCGGAGAGCGAGGGAACCGATATCGAGTCTAAGTAGGCTGTAATATCTTGTTTATTCAGGGGTGTTTTAGAGGTTGATAGGTTATAAATATGATCATAATATTTCCTGAAAGTTTCAGCGATATTTGGGCTATCATGAATTATGTGTCCATCTTTATCTTTAATAGAATATATATGGTTCAGTGAAGCTTTCTTACGTAGGGCTTTAGCTAACAGTGGGCCGGATCTATTGCCTCCGTGGAAATAAACTTTTTTAAGGGCGAGGGCTCTTTTATGGGCTGCTCTTTGTAAGTAGTTGTTAACTGCAGTCCTGGCCGCCGTTAGGTTATCTAGTGTTGTGTCGCTGCTGGGGTTAAGTTTATGTGCGTTTTCTGTTAGCTGCAATTGTCGAGTGAGGTTATTGTATTCTAAGTTTTGGGCCCTTCTTTTCCTTGCGCTGAGCTGTATAAAGCTGCCCCTAACCACTGCCTTGTGGGCTTCCCATAACGTGCTGATGTTGTCTACAGAATTTGTATTGTGTCTGAAATATTCTTCTATTGTTTGTTTAAGTTTTGTGACTAAGTCTGGATCATGCAATAAGGATTCATCTAGTCCCCATACAGTATGTCGTAGAGGTTTATTTACCCAGTCCAGTTCTAGACTAATCGTTGAGTGATCCGTCCATGCAGCCGCATAGAATTCTGTATGTGATGCTAATGTCATGGTATTATGATCTACAAGGAAATAATCGATCCTTGAAAAGGATCTTTGTGTATGTGAGTAGTGTGTGAATTCTTTTTTCTGTGGGTGTTGCAGTCTCCAGATATCAACTAGGGTGTTTTCACGTAGGCAGTCAGTTATGTTTTGTGGGTTGTAATTACTTCAGGTCTTTTTGTTAGATGAACTATCCATCCTTGGGTTTAGTGTTACGTTTAAGTCACCTCCTACCACCACCGCGCCAGATTGTAATTCTAAGATTTTATTACTGGCTCTTCTTAAAAATTTAAACTGGCCTGTGTTAGGGGCATACAAGCACGCAAGGGTTACTCGCGTGTTAAAGAGGAGTCCTGTGAGGACAAGGATTCTCCCCTCCGGGTCTTCAAATTTATTAGTAAGTTGGAAATGAGTGTTTTTATGGAACAGGATGCCGACTCCGGATACTTTCCTTAGGGGGTGGGAGCTAAAAAACCCTACAGGGTATTCTGGGGATGAAAATCTTGGGGGGTCTCTCCCCAAAAAATGGGTCTCTTGAACAAAGATTATGTCTCCTTTATGCTTCCTGAAGTGATTTAAGGCAATTGACCTCTTAGTGGGTGAATTAAGGCCCCTGCAGTTTTGTGATAAAAGTTTAAGTTGGTGTGAGGACATATTTAATGTTGATAGATAGTGTAGTGTTGTAGAGGCGACTGAAATAGAGTGAGGGGTACCTTATAAAGAAGCAGAGTAGTCCCGTCGACAAGATGAGGTGGTCAAGGGCGTCATGTGAAAGCGTGTGGGTTACATCGTGAGTCATGGAGTTCTTCTGAACCCCATCAATGATTTTATTCTTTGTGTGTACATGGCAGACCCGGACTGATTGGCATAAGCAAACTTCTGTATCTGTGGTGACAAAACTTATTATTGTACATGCAGTAACAAACATAATAAACAAAACAGTGACTAACAAGAAACGAAAAACAAGGAACAAACATTGAGCCAGGCTACAGATCACCCTGACTGTGTGGGGGAAAATGAACATGAAACCGAACACAGTTTAGCTAGGGAGTGCTTGAAACATTCATATAATATATGGTATAGCCTATATCTATGCATTAACCCTAGAGTATACTACGTTTCTTCATATAGTAGCTTTGCAAACCTCCTAATAGGTTAAATAGAGAGTACATATTCAAACGATCAGTCTGTAAATAGTATAGCCAGTTTAAACTATAACTAATGATAACTTCAGTATAAACTGTGAAGTTATGTCAAAATTATTCAAGAGGTTGTCTCACAAAGTCCCAGAGGGACTCTCCAATGGGTTGCTTGTACTCCTTCAAGTGTCCTTCATGAAAGATGAAGAAGGTGTGGGTGGAATTCTCTGTCTCTTTCTGTTAACCCTCTGCCATTGTGAGCGTTGAGGTTGAGGTGGGTGGGAATCATCCATAGGTGGTGGATTCTTGTCGCTGCATCTTGGCATATTAGGGGTTGGTATGCGTAGAGCTGTGCAGAACTCTTCCAAGTCTCCCGGGTCTTTATATATGATTATTTTGTTATCTTTATTGACTCTGATACTAAATGGGTAACCCCACCGGTATTGGATGGCGTGGTCATGCAAATGTTCTGTTAAGTATTTTGCCTCTCTTCTGTTGGCAAGGGTTACCGGGCTCAGGTCCGCATATATCTGAATTTGCTTCCCTTCAAAAGTAATTGGGGAGATTTTCCTGGCTGCTTGAGCTATCACCTCCTTGTCCTGGTATTTGTGAAATTTTAAAACAATGTCTCTGGGAGGTTCCGAATCTTTTGGTCTAGGCCTCAAGGCCCTGTGGGCCCTATCTAGTTGAAGAGGCAAGGAAGTGGAGTCATTCGTCAGGAACTTGAACAAATTCTGCAGGTATTGAGGTATATGCTCTCCTGTAATATTCTCTGGCACTCCTCTGATTCGCAGGTTTTGCCTCCTTCCTCTGTTATCCAGGTCTTCAAGCTGGCTTTTAAGCTGTTGCAGTTGGATGTCATGAATGGAGAGACATCGGGAGTGTTCATCTATAGTGTTATTAGTATCATTAGCCTGCTCCTCTAAGTATTCCATTCTTTCGCCAAGCTCTGCTATTTCTTTTTTGACTTCTGCAAGTCCTTCCTTTAGAATTTTCCCCACATGCTGGATCAATGCGGTGAAGTCCTCCTTAGTTGGTAAAGAATTGATATCAGCTTTAGTAAGTGGAGCGTTATGGCCATCTGGATTCTCGACAGGGTTCACACTCATAGTGAGTTCTTCTTGTTCAGATTCTGTCTCTAGGCCTTGTGATGGGCTTAATGCCTTAAAATAAGTATTAAGTTTGGACACCGTGTTAGAAGGTGTTTTCGGCATTTTATCCCCTTTTAATTGTCTTCTGGCAGCCATGTGGGATGATGTCTGAAGCGTTAAGGTATAGGTAAAAGAGTTACTTTTGCTTAGTAGGTTTGATGTCTGTGGCGTGTGAGCCGGATACGTATTGCAGTAAGTGCAGCACTGCACGAGGGATTATTGGCTGTTTTGGCCCTTAGGCTCTGCAGTATATGAAGCTCGTTAGGAAAGCTTGTAAGTCGTAAGTCCTATTGGCTCTCACTAGTATTGGGGCTAGCAAATGTTGTTATTATATGGCTGTATTCCGATGCTGTAATTTAGGCAAACATGCGTAGGCGACTAGACTCCTCTGTTGTATGTGCGCAATGCGCGTGCTTTTTAGTGAGGCCTGCAGTAGCTGTTTATATATTGCTATTTATTTTGTTTTGTTTCCCAGCGTCTTAATAGGATATGTTATGCCCGGTGCGGTGGGTGCTTAATTACCTCAGTGAGGATCTCATCTGCAGCGATCCGCCCGGTAATCGTTGTTTTGAGGCCCAGACCGGCTGATGTCGGAACTTCCCGTTAGTTTCTGTGAACTTGTTCTTAGGGCCGACGCTGAGTCCCAAATGTAGCTTAAGCTATGCCACTAGCAGACGTGCTGGATATAGGAGCTAGTTTGAGTATGTTTCTCTCAGTCTGGCATACTTTAAAGGTGCTCCCTAGCTTCACTTAACACGGAGCTCTGTTTAGTTGCGACCGTCCATGGCGGCAGTCGGCTCCGCCCCCCCATTCTAATGTTTAATATGCATAGGAATTTTTCAAGGTTGTAAAGGAGATTTATGATCACTGTTGCACAGCAAGCTTTGCAGGATATATGATGCAGCCACTGTATTCAGCAGGTTCAAAAGCAGTACAAAGTTGTCATCCATTCCCTCGCTATTCCCCCCCCCCCCTTCTTAGAGCATTGCAGATTGATAAATATAATGTGTGCCCAGGTTATCAGGCATAGCTCATCGGATAAACATTTTCAACATTGATCCAAACTTTGATTACCATAAATCATGCTTCATCTGTCAGCGCTAAGTAAGCTTGTTACAATAGCTCTGACATAAGAGGGAATAACAAGCTTGAGGGGCGGCGCATGCGCAATGCGCTACAGGGAGTAATAACAGACTGGCCGCACTTCCAGAAAATATTCTAAGGGGCTTAGGTAATGTACTTTGTAAACAGACATTAAAAAAAACATTTATAAATACAGACAATGATTTACACAGAAAGTTCAGCACTACCATACTTAACGTCCTGCTATTTATGTTTAAAAATGTATTACTTTCTCCAACATAGGTGTGTCCGGTCCACGGCGTCATCCTTACTTGTGGGATATTCTCTTCCCCAACAGGAAATGGCAAAGAGCCCAGCAAAGCTGGTCACATGATCCCTCCTAGGCTCCGCCTACCCCAGTCATTCTCTTTGCCGTTGTACAGGCAACATCTCCACGGAGATGGCTTAGAGTTTTTTAGTGTTTAACTGTAGTTTTTATTATTCAATCAAGAGTTTGTTATTTTGAAATAGTGCTGGTATGTACTATTTACTCAGAAACAGAAAAGAGATGAAGATTTCTGTTTGTATGAGGAAAATGATTTTAGCAACCGTCACTAAAATCCATGGCTGTTCCACACAGGACTGTTGAGAGCAATTAACTTCAGTTGGGGGAACAGTGTGCAGTCTCTTGCTGCTTGAGGTATGACACATTCTAACAAGACGATGTAATGCTGGAAGCTGTCATTTTCCCTATGGGATCCGGTAAGCCATGTTTATTACGATTGTAAATAAGGGCTTCACATGGGCTTATTAAGACTGTAGACTTTTTCTGGGCTAAATCGATTCATTATTAACACATATTTAGCCTTGAGGAATCATTTTATTTGGGTATTTTGATATAATAATATCGGCAGGCACTGTTTTAGACACCTTATTCTTTAGGGGCTTTCCCAAAGCATAGGCAGAGTCTCATTTTCGCGCCGGTGTTGCGCACTTGTTTTTGAGAGGCATGGCATGCAGTCGCATGTGAGAGGAGCTCTGATACTTAGAAAAGACTTTCTGAAGGCGTCATTTGGTATCGTATTCCCCTTTGGGCTTGGTTGGGTCTCAGCAAAGCAGATACCAGGGACTGTAAAGGGGTTAAAGTTAAAAACGGCTCCGGTTCCGTTATTTTAAGGGTTAAAGCTTCCAAATTTGGTGTGCAATACTTTTAAGGCTTTAAGACACTGTGGTGAAAATTTGGTGAATTTTGAACAATTCCTTCATGTTTTTTCGCAATTGCAGTAATAAAGTGTGTTCAGTTTAAAATTTAAAGTGACAGTAACGGTTTTATTTTAAAACGTTTTTTGTACTTTGTTATCAAGTTTATGCCTGTTTAACATGTCTGAACTACCAGATAGACTGTGTTCTGAATGTGGGGAAGCCAGAATTCCTATTCATTTAAATAAATGTGATTTATGTGACAATGACAATGATGCCCAAGATGATTCCTCAAGTGAGGGGAGTAAGCATGGTACTGCATCATTCCCTCCTTCGTCTACACGAGTCTTGCCCACTCAGGAGGCCCCTAGTACATCTAGCGCGCCAATACTCCTTACTATGCAACAATTAACGGCTGTAATGGACAATTCTGTCAAAAACATTTTAGCCAAAATGAACACTTATCAGCGTAAGCGCGACTGCTCTGTTTTAGATACTGTAGAGCATGACGACGCTAATAATAATGTTTCTGAAGGGCCCCTAACCCAGTCTGATGGGGCCAGGGAGGTTTTGTCTGAGGGAGAAATTACTGATTCAGGGAACATTTCTCAACAAGCTGAACCTGATGTGATTACATTTAAATTTAAGTTGGAACATCTCCGCATTCTGCTTAAGGAGGTATTATCCACTCTGGATGATTGTGACAAGTTGGTCATCCCAGAGAAACTATGTAAAATGGACAAGTTCCTAGAGGTGCCGGGGCTCCCAGAAGCTTTTCCTATACCCAAGCGGGTGGCGGACATTGTTAATAAAGAATGGGAAAGGCCCGGTATTCCTTTCGTCCCTCCCCCCATATTTAAAAAATTGTTTCCTATGGTCGACCCCAGAAAGGACTTATGGCAGACAGTCCCCAAGGTCGAGGGAGCGGTTTCCACTTTAAACAAACGCACCACTATACCCATAGAGGATAGTTGTGCTTTCAAAGATCCTATGGATAAAAAATTAGAAGGTTTGCTTAAAAAGATGTTTGTTCAGCAGGGTTACCTTCTACAACCAATTTCATGCGTTGTCCCTGTCGCTACAGCCGCATGTTTCTGGTTCGATGAGCTGATAAAGGCGGTCGATAGTGATTCTCCTCCTTATGAGGAGATTATGGACAGAATCAATGCTCTCAAATTGGCTAATTCTTTTACCCTAGACGCCACTTTGCAATTGGCTAGATTAGCGGCTAAGAATTCTGGGTTTGCTATTGTGGCGCGCAGAGCGCTTTGGTTGAAATCTTGGTCGGCTGATGCGTCTTCCAAGAACAAGCTACTTAACATTCCTTTCAAGGGGAAAACGCTGTTTGGCCCTGACTTGAAAGAGATTATCTCTGATATCACTGGGGGTAAGGGCCACGCCCTTCCTCAGGATCGGCCTTTCAAGACAAAAAATAAACCTAATTTTCGTCCCTTTCGTAGAAACGGACCAGCCCAAAGTGCTACGTCCTCTAAGCAAGAGGGTAATACTTCTCAAGCCAAGCCAGCTTGGAGACCAATGCAAGGCTGGAACAAGGGAAAACAGGCCAAGAAACCTGCCACTGCTACCAAGACAGCATGAAATGTTGGCCCCCGATCCGGGACCGGATCTGGTGGGGGGCAGACTCTCTCTCTTCGCTCAGGCTTGGGCAAGAGATGTTCTGGATCCTTGGGCACTAGAAATAGTCTCCCAAGGTTATCTTCTGGAATTCAAGGGGCTTCCCCCAAGGGGGAGGTTCCACAGGTCTCAGTTGTCTTCAGACCACATAAAAAGACAGGCATTCTTACATTGTGTAGAAGACCTGTTAAAAATGGGAGTGATTCATCCTGTTCCATTAAGAGAACAAGGGATGGGGTTCTACTCCAATCTGTTCATAGTTCCCAAAAAAGAGGGAACGTTCAGACCAATCTTAGATCTCAAGATCTTAAACAAGTTTCTCAAGGTTCCATCGTTCAAGATGGAAACCATTCGAACTATTCTTCCTTCCATCCAGGAAGGTCAATTCATGACCACGGTGGATTTAAAGGATGCGTATCTACATATTCCTATCCACAAGGAACATCATCGGTTCCTAAGGTTCGCATTCCTGGACAAGCATTACCAGTTCGTGGCGCTTCCTTTCGGATTAGCCACTGCTCCAAGGATTTTCACAAAGGTACTAGGGTCCCTTCTAGCTGTGCTAAGACCAAGGGGCATTGCTGTAGTACCTTACTTGGACGACATTCTAATTCAAGCGTCGTCCCTTACTCAAGCAAAGGCTCACACGGACATAGTCCTGGCCTTTCTCAGATCTCACGGATGGAAAGTGAACGTGGAAAAGAGTTCTCTATCTCCGTCAACAAGGGTTCCCTTCTTGGGAACAATAATAGACTCCTTAGAAATGAGGATATTTCTGACAGAGGCCAGAAAAACAAAGCTTTTAGACTCTTGTCGGATACTTCATTCCGTTCCTCTTCCTTCCATAGCTCAGTGCATGGAAGTGATCGGGTTGATGGTAGCGGCAATGGACATAGTTCCTTTTGCACGCATTCATCTAAGACCATTACAACTGTGCATGCTCAGTCAGTGGAATGGGGACTATACAGACTTGTCTCCGAAGATACAAGTAAATCAGAAGACCAGAGACTCACTCCGTTGGTGGCTGTCCCTGGACAACCTGTCACGAGGGATGACATTCCGCAGACCAGAGTGGGTCATTGTCACGACCGACGCCAGTCTGATGGGCTGGGGCGCGGTCTGGGGATCCCTGAAAGCTCAGGGTCTTTGGTCTCGGGAAGAATCTCTTCTACCGATAAATATTCTGGAACTGAGAGCGATATTCAATGCTCTCAAGGCTTGGCCTCAGCTAGCGAGGGCCAAGTTCATACGGTTTCAATCAGACAACATGACAACTGTTGCGTACATCAACCATCAGGGGGGAACAAGGAGTTCCCTGGCGATGGAAGAAGTGACCAAAATCATTCTATGGGCGGAGTCTCACTCCTGCCACCTGTCTGCTATCCACATCCCAGGAGTGGAAAATTGGGAAGCGGATTTTCTGAGTCGTCAGACATTGCATCCGGGGGAGTGGGAACTCCATCCGGAAATCTTTGCCCAAGTCACTCAGCTGTGGGGCATTCCAGACATGGATCTGATGGCCTCTCGTCAGAACTTCAAAGTTCCTTGCTACGGGTCCAGATCCAGGGATCCCAAGGCGGCTCTAGTGGATGCACTAGTAGCACCTTGGACCTTCAAACTAGCTTATGTGTTCCCGCCATTTCCTCTCATCCCCAGGCTGGTAGCCAGGATCAATCAGGAGAGGGCGTCGGTGATCTTGATAGCTCCTGCGTGGCCACGCAGGACTTGGTATGCAGATCTGGTGAATATGTCATTGGCTCCACCTTGGAAGCTACCTTTGAGACGAGACCTTCTTGTTCAGGGTCCGTTCGAACATCCGAACCTGGTTTCACTCCAGCTGACTGCTTGGAGATTGAACGCTTGATCCTATCGAAGCGAGGGTTCTCAGATTCTGTTATCGATACTCTGGTTCAGGCCAGAAAGCCTGTAACTAGAAAGATTTACCACAAAATTTGGAAAAAATATATCTGTTGGTGTGAATCTAAAGGATTCCCTTGGGATAAGGTTAAGATTCCTAAGATTCTATCCTTCCTTCAAGAAGGATTGGAAAAAGGATTGTCTGCAAGTTCCCTGAAGGGACAGATTTCTGCCTTGTCTGTGTTACTTCACAAAAAGCTGGCAGCTGTGCCAGATGTTCAAGCCTTTGTTCAGGCTCTGGTTAGAATTAAGCCTGTTTACAAACCTTTGACTCCTCCTTGGAGTCTCAATTTAGTTCTTTCAGTTCTTCAGGGGGTTCCGTTTGAACCCTTACATTCCGTTGATATTAAGTTATTATCTTGGAAAGTTTTGTTTTTAGTTGCAATTTCTTCTGCTAGAAGAGTTTCAGAATTATCTGCTCTGCAGTGTTCTCCTCCTTATCTGGTGTTCCATGCAGATAAGGTGGTTTTACGTACTAAACCTGGTTTTCTTCCAAAAGTTGTTTCTAACAAAAACATTAACCAGGAGATTATCGTACCTTCTCTGTGTCCGAAACCAGTTTCAAAGAAGGAACGTTTGTTGCACAATTTGGATGTTGTTCGCGCTCTAAAATTCTATTTAGATGCTACAAAGGATTTTAGACAAACATCTTCCTTGTTTGTTGTTTATTCCGGTAAAAGGAGAGGTCAAAAAGCAACTTCTACCTCTCTCTCTTTTTGGATTAAAAGCATCATCAGATTGGCTTACGAGACTGCCGGACGGCAGCCTCCCGAAAGAATCACAGCTCATTCCACTAGGGCTGTGGCTTCCACATGGGCCTTCAAGAACGAGGCTTCTGTTGATCAGATATGTAGGGCAGCGACTTGGTCTTCACTGCACACTTTTACCAAATTTTACAAGTTTGATACTTTTGCTTCTTCTGAGGCTATTTTTGGGAGAAAGGTTTTGCAAGCCGTGGTGCCTTCCATTTAGGTGACCTGATTTGCTCCCTCCCTTCATCCGTGTCCTAAAGCTTTGGTATTGGTTCCCACAAGTAAGGATGACGCCGTGGACCGGACACACCTATGTTGGAGAAAACAGAATTTATGTTTACCTGATAAATTACTTTCTCCAACGGTGTGTCCGGTCCACGGCCCGCCCTGGTTTTTTTAATCAGGTCTGATAATTTATTTTCTTTAACTACAGTCACCACGGTACCATATGGTTTCTCCTATGCTAATATTCCTCCTTAACGTCGGTCGAATGACTGGGGTAGGCGGAGCCTAGGAGGGATCATGTGACCAGCTTTGCTGGGCTCTTTGCCATTTCCTGTTGGGGAAGAGAATATCCCACAAGTAAGGATGACGCCGTGGACCGGACACACCGTTGGAGAAAGTAATTTATCAGGTAAACATAAATTCTGTTTTTTGGGTGAACTGTCCCTTTAAGTTAACTGTGGAAGTTTGATGTTATTTTGCATATTTGGCAAGAGTTAATATCCTTTATGGTTTTACCAGTATTGGGGTCTCTTTGAAGGAACAATGTACTGTAAAATTTGTTTCTCATTAATGTGTTCCCAATTACATATTATCATGGTAGCTGAGTATATAGTGTATGGAAACCTGTTCATTTAGTTTTTTTATAGATATGAAATAGCTATTTTTGCTGATTGAAACCTCAAACTATTTTTCTCAAGAGCAAAACTACAGTATATAAATGGATTAAGCCTGCAGAAATAGCAGACCCTTATAATCTTATATTTCTCTCTATACATTAATGCTTCCTTATCGATCTGTTTTTACACAATGGCCAGAGACAGAAATTGAAAAGGACAATGTTGTTGCATATCTCTTCCAGACCCTACCGGGAACTTTATTGATGTTTGCTGACTCTTGTTTACATAGAGAATACTAAAGTATTCATATTTTTAGTATAGGTGGTGATTTAAACAGGAAAAAACAAATAATTTAAATGATAAAATAAAGGTAAAGTAGTTGTTTATTTTCAATTTTATACACTCCAGTGTGTAACGCAGATCACAGGGAACATATTAAAATGAATCACAATTACAGCACAAAGTCCATTTAAGCCTACAGAAGAGACTACAGAAATTGTAAAGAGTGATTTATTTATTTATTCTGTTTTTTCCAGGTGAAAACGATGCTAAGATTTCATGTAACACGGAACAAACAGATCAGTGGCTAAGAAACATAACAGAAGCTGCGGAGCAGGAAATTTGTGCCAATATAAGTACAAGTGAGTGTACTAGTGTGACTTGTCTGAGGGATGCAGGTGAGTGTAAGTGTGTGACATTCTGATGACTAAAATACGACTAAAACTAAAATGGCATTTTAGTCAAAAGACTATGACTAAAACTAAATCAAAATTTGCTGACAAAAACATTTTATGCAAGGTGTTATAATCATTCCATATCCAATTACTGCTCTTTTGTAAAATTTACGAAACTTAATTTTATTAAATTTTAAGATAAATAAAGACATGTTATATACCACAACAATTAAATCTGTTAAATCTGTATTGCATGTTCAAACCTTAATACCATAAATAAAAACAGGTTAATAAACCTTTACTCCAGAAGTTTATAATGAGTTTGGAAGTTCTAGAGAAGTGCTAATGTCGTTGTCAAATTTTTTTAGAATCTGTGAATAATCCTTATTTTAATTATTAACAGAGAACTGTTAAAGTTTTTATATTGGGTAATTTGTTCAATACAGCCAATACAGTTTACAGTTTTTTATATATATATATATATATATATTTTAAACTTGCACTTTTGTTTGTTTATGAAACTTGGTTTTATTTAATTTTAAGTTTAATAAAGATGTTGCATATCTCAATGGCTAAATCTATGTCTGTATTGCATGTTTAAACCTTAATACCATAAATATTAACAGGTGTTATGTTTACTCCTGGAGTATATAATCAGTTTGCAAATTATAGAGAAATGCTTAAATAATGCATTACACTTTAACTACACACCTTAGATTTTAGTCGACTAAAATCTACTGGAGATTTAGTCGACTAAAATCTACTGGAGATTCAGTCGACTAAAACTAGACTAAAACTAAAACAATTTAGATGACTAAAATACGACTAAAACTAAAATGGCATTTTAGTCAAAAGACTAAAACTAAGACTAAATCAAAATTTGTCGTCAAAATTAACACTGCTGCATGTGTCCATAAACAGCAAATCACAACTGTGTTGCAAATCTCCACATTTATTAGGTTGTACATTAAAGTGCCCTTAAAATGATCTGTTTGTGTATAACACTGAATGAGTAAAGTATATGGAAGCACCTTCAGTATTTGTTGCGTTGAGCTAAACTCTCATGTTTCTTCCAATCTCCTGCACTGTTGATGTTCACCCATTTTCCGGTTCCACATCACATGACCAGAACTTAATATTCCCCAAACGCAGATTCATAATAAATAAAGTTTACAGAGCAGCACCAACATTTAGATTTTGAAAACACTGTGGACAATTACTGCACTCTGGAACAAAGCTGTTAAATTTTAGCATAATTCTCCCTGGGTAGTGAGCATATGATGACTACGGTACTTGCTACAAAATAGACATTATTGTATCTGAACTTCTCACCTCTGTATTTGTGCATTCAACGTCTTTATTTCTGCTGTCAAGCAGGCTGTGAGAATTTGTTTTGTAGCAAGTACCTTAGCCATCATATGCTCACTCAAGGTAAATAAAGAAAGACAGACAAAGAAAGAAAGACAGGAGCACCAGTGGATGTGTGGATCAGCGTTTTATTCACCATAAACGCTGCAATAAAAGCACTCGAAAACATATGTCAATTTGTGAAGTGCTTCAAAAAATGAAATGAACTCCGTATTTGCTGACAGCAGCTGATTGCTCAATGGGATGTAAAGGTGGTTGAACAGCTGACGCGTTTCGGCAGTGTTGCCGTAGTCTTAGCTGAGTAAAACTTAAAAACAAGCGCCCTTTTTCAAGGGCTAACCTTCCTCCCATTGGGCAATCCGTTGAGCCAATCAGGACTATCAATAATTGAGACTATCAATAATTAACAGCTGCTAGTACTGTTTAAACCTCCGTGTTACTCCTTGTACCCAGATGTTATTAATACTTTATACAATACGATACAAATATTCTTTAAACAGAACAGAACAAATATGCCTAATTCCCTGTATATATAAAAATGGAAACCAAAAATGCACATATATCTTTAACTACAAGGCAGTAGAAATATCAGTAAAAAACATAAATACATAGGAATAAACTCCTGTCTAATATTTAGCGTAAACCATATGTTGTATATGTGCACCTGCTAAATCAGGATTACTCTTTTTCCCTTTTCTACATGAATGTGTTAAATGCACTCTAGCTATACTATAATCTATTTTATTTCATTTATTGTAGTAATGGGAATATACTGTCTAATACTTCGCTGAAAGAACCATTATATACACCCTTTAAGATGTGTATTTGAAGAACTATTTAACCTCTTGCGCCCCATTCAATATCAATAGTATCAATAGTAATGGGACTCTTGTGGTCCCTCTCAGTACCAATAATTTATCAAGTCATAGGCTGAGTTTAGTCCTGAAGGTGTCCTGGTCTTCAATTTGAAAATCCAGAACACCTCCTGTCTACCTAGGGCTTTCTCCCTATCCCCCCCTCTAGATGGCAATGGTACATATTCAATGGCTTTCCACCTGAAACTCTCTGTGCTTTTTGAATGTTCAAGTGCGAAATGCTGCACTAGTGGTGTACTTGATTTTCCTGCTCTGATGGTAGAGAGATGCTCCCTAATCCGCGACCTGATCTCGCGTGTAGTTAACCCTACATATTGAACCTTGCATAAAATGCAGGTAACTAAGTATATCACATATTTGGACCTGCACGTGATGCATGTTTTTATTTCAAATTGTTGGCCTGTGACGGTGGACTGAAATGATTCCCCACATTCAACTTTCTCACAGGCCACACAATCTCTGTAGTTGCACCTGTGCATGCCTTTTATCACTAGCCATGCCGACCCCCCTGGGGGGCTTGTTTTGACCCTAGTGGGCGCTACTGAATTCCCAATGGTTTTGTTTCTCCTGTAGGAGAACTGACAACCCAAGCTGGATATGTTTGTTAAATCATCATCTGCAGAGAGCATTTTAAAGTGCTCTCTGATGATGTTACAGATCCTTGGATATTCTACTGAATAGTCTGTGAGAAATGTCATTCCTTGTTTAAAGGCTTTACTTTCTCTACTCTCTTTAGATTTTAATGTGAGTAAGCTGTCCCTATCCAGGGTCCTGACTGACTCTTGGGCGTTCTTTATTGTTATATGCGAATAACCCCTGTCTTTCAACCTTGCGGCCAATGCACCACTCTCTCTCTCAAAATCTCTTGAGAGGCTGCAGTTTCTTTTCACCCTCATAAATTGCCCTTTAGCCACTGCTTTGAAGAGGTTCTGAGGGTGACAGCTCCTGGCGTGTAGTAGAGTATTGCCCGTAATGGGCTTTCTGTAAATAGTGGACATCACTTTTTCGCCTGTCTTTCCAATTAGAGTTACATCAAGATAATTGATGTTCGTCTCCCCAACCTCAAAGGTGAATTCTATCCCCTTGTCATTATTGTTGAGGTATTCAATGAACCCGGGGATATTGGTTAAACCCCCCCTCCACACAAAGAGAAGGTCATCAATGAACCTCTTGTAAAATATTATATCCTTTCGGTGTGGATTTCTTTCTCCAAATATGTGGTCCTCCTCCCACCAACCCATGAATAGGTTGGCGTAGGAGGGGGCAAACTTGGCCCCCATTGCCGTGCCACATATCTGGAGAAAGAAAAGGCCATTGAACTCAAAAAAGTTGTGGGTGAGTAAAAACTTGGTTACTCTTCCCACAAATTCACACAACGACAAGTCATTCCCATGGTACTTCCTCATGAAATACTCTACAGCCAGTAGTCCCTGCTCATGTGGAATTGATGAGTACAGGGACTTCACGTCTACTGTGATCCAAACATACTCATCCTTCCAGTCTATCCTGGACACCAGATTCAAAATGTGTTTTGTGTCCAGGACAAAACTGGAGAGTTGTTTGATCATGGGCTGTAGAATTGCATCAAGCCACTCAGAAAGAGGCTCGAGGAGAGATCCAATGCCACTGACTATGGGTCTCCCTCTTACCTCTGTGAGTGACTTGTGCACTTTGGGAAGATGATTAAACACTGGTGTTTTTGGACATTCAACATATAGAAAATCACCAGTGTTTTTGTCAAATATGCCAATCTCAAGACCATCATCTATGAGGTCACTTAATTGTCGCTGGAATATTTTAGTGGGGTTAGCATCCAGTGCTCTATACTCATGTGTGTTGGAAAGCTGTCTTAGTGCTTCTTGATTGAAGTCACTGGTGTCCATGATCACAATGGATCCACCCTTATCCGCAGACCTAATTACTATCTTGTCATTCCTACTTAAACTTTGTAGGGCTTGTCTTTCTAAAAAGTTGATATTGGGTCTGTGGACCTTTTCTTGATAGTACAGATTGGTTAAGTCCCTTTCTATTCTGGAGTGGAACTTTTCTATTATAGTACCCCTATCCTGGATCGGGTAAAACTTGGACGGTTTTTTGAACTTCGGAATAACAGTGTGAGTAGTGGATCTGTATGACCCTTCCTCTATTAGTAGAGATTCCAGTGTTCTTATATCACACTGTTCTCCAAAGTCCAAAAATTCCTCATTAGAATCAGTTACTCCTAATGTGTGAATGCGTGCAGGTTCCATAATTGATGTATCCTCATATGTCTTACGAGCAAAATGTTTATAAAGTGTGAGTTTCCTTACCAGTTTGTTTACATCAAGAAGTGTGTTAAATAAATTAAAGCTGGCGGTAGGAACAAAGCCTAATCCTAACTCCAACACCCTGGTTTCATGTGTATTCAGCTCATATGAGGACAAATTAACTATACTCATTGTAGCTATGTTGTCTACTTTTTCTTCCGGGTGTATCTGCCTTTCTGAGAATCTCCTGTATCTTGCCCCCCCACGTCTTTTTTTGCTGGGGGGGCAATCGAAAAAACCTGGTTGGCTTGTGCCCTCTCTGTGTTAGTAACTGTGTATGCCGTATCACCATTAGTAATCCCTGTTTTATGTAAATTATATTTTGAATAGGCATATGGTTTGGCATTTTTTAGAATGGGAGCCACTTGTGTGGTTATTTCCCTCTGCCCACTCAATTGTGGAATGTTTCCCTGAGCTGCGGGGACGGTATTACTACTTAGGGGATAAGGGGTGTAATTACTATCAGTGTCTTCCCCTCCAGATCCTGAACTTTCCCCCTGTGAATCAGTGTCAGTCTCTGTAAAGTGAATTCTACGGTGTCCTCTTCCACCTCTGCCTCTATTTCTATGCCTGTTACCTCTCCTAGACCCACTACCTCCTCTGGTATTGAACTCTTTTCTCCTTGTGAATCGTTCTTTCCGATTCCAAATGTATACTAGATCATTATTGAAATCTGTCTGATCCCTTACAAATTTAGTATGTTTTCTCTCTAGTAAAATTTGTTTTGCTTCCGCTATAGTGTCATGTAGGATTTGGTCTAGGGTTGGGTAATCTGTATCCCCACTACGATTATTCAGCTCATTCTGAATTACTGATATCTTATCTGCTATGACCTTTAGCTGTGTGGTTTTGTACTGTATCAATAGCAGCATAAGTTTAGTTGAACATTCAGATAGTGTTGCATTCCACATTGTTATAAATTCCCTATCCTCTGTCAGAAACGTTGGGAACTTGCTTATGCGCAATCCCCTGGGAATGAGACCAAGTTCATTATACTTATTCAAAGTTATAATGTCCCATTTAAGTCTATTTTCTTTGATTAATAATTGCTCCACATCTTCAAAAAGAGCTGTTAGCGATAACTTGGTGGGATCAGTGGAAAATATAGCTTCAATTTCCCTAATATGTTCATCTCTTTCTGTAACAGTCATAAGAGAGTAAAAAGTACGTGTTTGCAGCTGTGAGCTGCTGTCAGTATTGGACATCTTATCACTCCCTTGGCTCACCCCTCTCGTGTGATGAAAAAAGCTCTACAAATAGTGAGGTAATGGAGCGGAACCCCACACTCCTGTAACGATATAACAAACAAAAGTTCCACACTGAAATAGAGCTTTACGTGCTGTCGACTTACCGCGTCCGGTCCTAGGGAGGGGTTTCTTCTGTGGTTGGTCTGCGGTCTGCAACCTGATCAGCGGGCGTCCGCAATCCGTATCCGTATGCCGATTTTCTTCTCCTCAGCCCCAAATTGAGCTCCTTGGTTTCATCGACAACAACCAGCTTGAACCCCCGCCCTCCTCAGACGCGTGCGGCTCCTCCTATTGGCTTGCGGCCTGTGACATCATCACCCGGTGAGTGCGCCATCCAATCCACGGGAGGGGGAGGGGAGGAGGCGCAATGCCTCAACTGTGCTCTCCGTAGGGATCCAATGATTCAAGGTAAATAAAGAAAGACAGGAGCAATTATTAATCAAAGAAAATAGACTTAAATGGGACATTATAACTTTGAATAAGTATAATGAACTTGGTCTCATTCCCAGGGGATTGCGCATAAGCAAGTTCCCAACGTTTCTGACAGAGGATAGGGAATTTATAACAATGTGGAATGCAACACTATCTGAATGTTCAACTAAACTTATGCTGCTATTGATACAGTACAAAACCACACAGCTAAAGGTCATAGCAGATAAGATATCAGTAATTCAGAATGAGCTGAATAATCGTAGTGGGGATACAGATTACCCAACCCTAGACCAAATCCTACATGACACTATAGCGGAAGCAAAACAAATTTTACTAGAGAGAAAACATACTAAATTTGTAAGGGATCAGACAGATTTCAATAATGATCTAGTATACATTTGGAATCGGAAAGAACGATTCACAAGGAGAAAAGAGTTCAATACCAGAGGAGGTAGTGGGTCTAGGAGAGGTAACAGGCATAGAAATAGAGGCAGAGGTGGAAGAGGACACCGTAGAATTCACTTTACAGAGACTGACACTGATTCACAGGGGGAAAGTTCAGGATCTGGAGGGGAAGACACTGATAGTAATTACACCCCTTATCCCCTAAGTAGTAATACCGTCCCCGCAGCTCAGGGAAACATTCCACAATTGAGTGGGCAGAGGGAAATAACCACACAAGTGGCTCCCATTCTAAAAAATGCCAAACCATATGCCTATTCAAAATATAATTTACATAAAACAGGGATTACTAATGGTGATACGGCATACACAGTTACTAACACAGAGAGGGCACAAGCCAACCAGGTTTTTTCGATTGCCCCCCCCAGCAAAAAAAGACGTGGGGGGGCAAGATACAGGAGATTCTCAGAAAGGCAGATACACCCGGAAGAAAAAGTAGACAACATAGCTACAATGAGTATAGTTAATTTGTCCTCATATGAGCTGAATACACATGAAACCAGGGTGTTGGAGTTAGGATTAGGCTTTGTTCCTACCGCCAGCTTTAATTTATTTAACACACTTCTTGATGTAAACAAACTGGTAAGGAAACTCACACTTTATAAACATTTTGCTCGTAAGACATATGAGGATACATCAATTATGGAACCTGCACGCATTCACACATTAGGAGTAACTGATTCTAATGAGGAATTTTTGGACTTTGGAGAACAGTGTGATATAAGAACACTGGAATCTCTACTAATAGAGGAAGGGTCATACAGATCCACTACTCACACTGTTATTCCGAAGTTCAAAAAACCGTCCAAGTTTTACCCGATCCAGGATAGGGGTACTATAATAGAAAAGTTCCACTCCAGAATAGAAAGGGACTTAACCAATCTGTACTATCAAGAAAAGGTCCACAGACCCAATATCAACTTTTTAGAAAGACAAGCCCTACAAAGTTTAAGTAGGAATGACAAGATAGTAATTAGGTCTGCGGATAAGGGTGGATCCATTGTGATCATGGACACCAGTGACTTCAATCAAGAAGCACTAAGACAGCTTTCCAACACACATGAGTATAGAGCACTGGATGCTAACCCCACTAAAATATTCCAGCGACAATTAAGTGACCTCATAGATGATGGTCTTGAGATTGGCATATTTGACAAAAACACTGGTGATTTTCTATATGTTGAATGTCCAAAAACACCAGTGTTTAATCATCTTCCCAAAGTGCACAAGTCACTCACAGAGGTAAGAGGGAGACCCATAGTCAGTGGCATTGGATCTCTCCTCGAGCCTCTTTCTGAGTGGCTTGATGCAATTCTACAGCCCATGATCAAACAACTCTCCAGTTTTGTCCTGGACACAAAACACATTTTGAATCTGGTGTCCAGGATAGACTGGAAGGATGAGTATGTTTGGATCACAGTAGACGTGAAGTCCCTGTACTCATCAATTCCACATGAGCAGGGACTACTGGCTGTAGAGTATTTCATGAGGAAGTACCATGGGAATGACTTGTCGTTGTGTGAATTTGTGGGAAGAGTAACCAAGTTTTTACTCACCCACAACTTTTTTGAGTTCAATGGCCTTTTCTTTCTCCAGATATGTGGCACGGCAATGGGGGCCAAGTTTGCCCCCTCCTACGCCAACCTATTCATGGGTTGGTGGGAGGAGGACCACATATTTGGAGAAAGAAATCCACACCGAAAGGATATAATATTTTACAAGAGGTTCATTGATGACCTTCTCTTTGTGTGGAGGGGGGGTTTAACCAATATCCCCGGGTTCATTGAATACCTCAACAATAATGACAAGGGGATAGAATTCACCTTTGAGGTTGGGGAGACGAACATCAATTATCTTGATGTAACTCTAATTGGAAAGACAGGCGAAAAAGTGATGTCCACTATTTACAGAAAGCCCATTACGGGCAATACTCTACTACACGCCAGGAGCTGTCACCCTCAGAACCTCTTCAAAGCAGTGGCTAAAGGGCAATTTATGAGGGTGAAAAGAAACTGCAGCCTCTCAAGAGATTTTGAGAGAGAGAGTGGTGCATTGGCCGCAAGGTTGAAAGACAGGGGTTATTCGCATATAACAATAAAGAACGCCCAAGAGTCAGTCAGGACCCTGGATAGGGACAGCTTACTCACATTAAAATCTAAAGAGAGTAGAGAAAGTAAAGCCTTTAAACAAGGAATGACATTTCTCACAGACTATTCAGTAGAATATCCAAGGATCTGTAACATCATCAGAGAGCACTTTAAAATTCTCTCTGCAGATGATGATTTAACAAACATATCCAGCTTGGGTTGTCAGTTCTCCTACAGGAGAAACAAAACCATTGGGAATTCAGTAGCGCCCACTAGGGTCAAAACAAGCCCCCCAGGGGGGTCGGCATGGCTAGTGATAAAAGGCATGCACAGGTGCAACTACAGAGATTGTGTGGCCTGTGAGAAAGTTGAATGTGGGGAATCATTTCAGTCCACCGTCACAGGCCAACAATTTGAAATAAAAACATGCATCACGTGCAGGTCCAAATATGTGATATACTTAGTTACCTGCATTTTATGCAAGGTTCAATATGTAGGGTTAACTACACGCGAGATCAGGTCGCGGATTAGGGAGCATCTCTCTACCATCAGAGCAGGAAAATCAAGTACACCACTAGTGCAGCATTTCGCACTTGAACATTCAAAAAGCACAGAGAGTTTCAGGTGGAAAGCCATTGAATATGTACCATTGCCATCTAGAGGGGGGGATAGGGAGAAAGCCCTAGGTAGACAGGAGGTGTTCTGGATTTTCAAATTGAAGACCAGGACACCTTCAGGACTAAACTCAGCCTATGACTTGATAAATTATTGGTACTGAGAGGGACCACAAGAGTCCCATTACTATTGATACTATTGATATTGAATGGGGCGCAAGAGGTTAAATAGTTCTTCAAATACACATCTTAAAGGGTGTATATAATGGTTCTTTCAGCGAAGTATTAGACAGTATATTCCCATTACTACAATAAATGAAATAAAATAGATTATAGTATAGCTAGAGTGCATTTAACACATTCATGTAGAAAAGGGAAAAAGAGTAATCCTGATTTAGCAGGTGCACATATACAACATATGGTTTACGCTAAATATTAGACAGGAGTTTATTCCTATGTATTTATGTTTTTTACTGATATTTCTACTGCCTTGTAGTTAAAGATATATGTGCATTTTTGGTTTCCATTTTTATATATACAGGGAATTAGGCATATTTGTTCTGTTCTGTTTAAAGAATATTTGTATCGTATTGTATAAAGTATTAATAACATCTGGGTACAAGGAGTAACACGGAGGTTTAAACAGTACTAGCAGCTGTTAATTATTGATAGTCTCAATTATTGATAGTCCTGATTGGCTCAACGGATTGCCCAATGGGAGGAAGGTTAGCCCTTGAAAAAGGGCGCTTGTTTTTAAGTTTTACTCAGCTAAGACTACGGCAACACTGCCGAAACGCGTCAGCTGTTCAACCACCTTTACATCCCATTGAGCAATCAGCTGCTGTCAGCAAATACGGAGTTCATTTCATTTTTTGAAGCACTTCACAAATTGACATATGTTTTCGAGTGCTTTTATTGCAGCGTTTATGGTGAATAAAACGCTGATCCACACATCCACTGGTGCTCCTGTCTTTCTTTATTTACCTTGAATCATTGGATCCCTACGGAGAGCACAGTTGAGGCATTGCGCCTCCTCCCCTCCCCCTCCCGTGGATTGGATGGCGCACTCACCGGGTGATGATGTCACAGGCCGCAAGCCAATAGGAGGAGCCGCACGCGTCTGAGGAGGGCGGGGGTTCAAGCTGGTTGTTGTCGATGAAACCAAGGAGCTCAATTTGGGGCTGAGGAGAAGAAAATCGGCATACGGATACGGATTGCGGACGCCCGCTGATCAGGTTGCAGACCGCAGACCAACCACAGAAGAAACCCCTCCCTAGGACCGGACGCGGTAAGTCGACAGCACGTAAAGCTCTATTTCAGTGTGGAACTTTTGTTTGTTATATCATATGCTCACTACCTAGTCTTGTGTATCATGTTTATTGTGTCAAGCAGGCTGTGAGAATCTGTTTTGTAGCAAGTACCTTAGCCATCATATGCTCACTACCTAGTCTTGTGTATCATGTTTCTGGTGTCAAGCAGGCTGTGAGAATCTGTTTTGTAGCAAGTACCTTAGCCATCATATGCTCACTACCTAGTCTTGTGTATCATGTTTCTGCTGTCAAGCAGGCTGTGAGAATTTGTTTTGTAGCAAGTACCTTAGCCATCATATGCTCACTACCTAGTCTTGTGTATCATGTTTCTGGTGTCAAGCAGGCTGTGAGAATCTGTTTTGTAGCAAGTACCTTAGCCATCATATGCTCACTACCTAGTCTTGTGTATCATGTTTCTGCTGTCAAGCAGGCTGTGAGTATCTGTTTTGTAGCAAGTACCTTAGCCATCATATGCTCACTACCTAGTCTTGTGTATTATGTGTCTGGTGTCAAGCAGGCTGTGAGAATTTGTTTTGTAGCAAGTAAATTAGCCATCATATGCTCACTACCTAGTCTTGTGTATCATGTTTCTGCTGTCAAGCAGGCTGTGAGTATCTGTTTTGTAGCAAGTACCTTAGCCATCATATGCTCACTACCTAGTCTTGTGTATCATGTTTCTGGTGTCAAGCAGGCTGTGAGAATCTGTTTTGTAGCAAGTACCTTAGCCATCATATGCTCACTACCTAGTCTTGTGTATCATGTTTCTGGTGTCAAGCAGGCTGTGAGAATCTGTTTTGTAGCAAGTACCTTAGCCATCATATGCTCACTACCTAGTCTTGTGTATCATGTTTCTGCTGTCAAGCAGGCTGTGAGAATTTGTTTTGTAGCAAGTACCTTAGCCATCATATGCTCACTGCCTAGTCTTGTGTATCATGTTTCTGGTGTCAAGCAGGCTGTGAGAATCTGTTTTGTAGCAAGTACCTTAGCCATCATATGCTCACTACCTAGTCTTGTGTATCATGTTTCTGCTGTCAAGCAGGCTGTGAGTATCTGTTTTGTAGCAAGTACCTTAGCCATCATATGCTCACTACCTAGTCTTGTGTATTATGTGTCTGGTGTCAAGCAGGCTGTGAGAATTTGTTTTGTAGCAAGTAAATTAGCCATCATATGCTCACTACCTAGTCTTGTGTATCATGTTTCTGGTGTCAAGCAGGCTGTGAGAATTTGTTTTTTAGCAAGTACCTTAGCCATCATATGCTCACTATCTAGTCTTGTGTATCATGTTTCTAGTGTCAAGCAGGCTGTGAGAATCTGTTTTGTAGCAAGTACCTTAGCCATCATATGCTCACTACCTAGTCTTGTGTATTATGTGTCTGGTGTCAAGCAAGCTGTGAGAATCTCTGTTTTGTAGCAAGTACCTTAGCCATCATATACTCACTACCTAGTCTTGTGTATCATGTTTCTGGTGACAATCAGGCTGTGAGAATTTGTTTTGTAGCAAGTACCTTAGCCATCATATGCTCGCTACCTAGTCTTGTGTATAATGTTTCTGCTGTCAAGCAGGCTGTGAGAATTTGTTTTGTAGCAAGTACCTTAGCCATCATATGCTCACTACCTAGTCTTGTGTATTATGTGTCTGGTGTCAAGCAGGCTGTGAGAATTTGTTTTGTAGCAAGTACCTTAGCCATCATATACTCACTACCTAGTCTTGTGTATCATGTTTCTGGTGTCAAGCAGGCTGTGAGAATTTCTGTTTTGTTGCAAATACCTTAGCCATCATATGCTCACTACCCAGTCTTGTGTATCATGTTTCTAGTGTCAAGCAGGCTGTGAGAATCTGTTTTGTAGCAAGTACCTTAGCCATCATATGCTCACTACCTAGTCTTGTGTATCATGTTTCTGCTGTCAAGCAGGCTGTGAGAATCTGTTTTGTAGCAAGTACCTTAGTCATCATATGCTCACTACCTAGTCTTGTGTATCAGGTTTCTGCTGTCAAGCAGGCTGTGAGAATCTGTTTTGTAGCAAGTACCTTAGCCATCATATGCTCACTACCTAGTCTTGTGTATCATGTTTCTGGTGTCAAGCAGGCTGTGAGAATCTCTGTTCTGTAGCAAGTACCTTAGCCGTCATTTGCTCACTACCTAGTCTTGTGTATCATGTTTCTAGTGTCAAGCAGGCTGTGAGAATCTGTTTTGTAGCAAGTACCTTAGCCATCATATGCTCACTACCTAGTCTTGTGTATTATGTGTCTGGTGTCAAGCAAGCTGTGAGAATCTCTGTTTTGTAGCAAGTACTTTAGCCATCATATACTCACTACCTAGTCTTGTGTATCATGTTTCTGGTGACAATCAGGCTGTGAGAATTTGTTTTGTAGCAAGTACCTTAGCCATCATATGCTCGCTACCTAGTCTTGTGTATAATGTTTCTGCTGTCAAGCAGGCTGTGAGAATTTGTTTTGTAGCAAGTACCTTAGCCATCATATGCTCACTACCTAGTCTTGTGTATTATGTGTCTGGTGTCAAGCAGGCTGTGAGAATTTGTTTTGTAGCAAGTACCTTAGCCATCATATACTCACTACCTAGTCTTGTGTATCATGTTTCTGGTGTCAAGCAGGCTGTGAGAATTTCTGTTTTGTTGCAAATACCTTAGCCATCATATGCTCACTACCCAGTCTTGTGTATCATGTTTCTAGTGTCAAGCAGGCTGTGAGAATCTGTTTTGTAGCAAGTACCTTAGCCATCATATGCTCACTACCTAGTCTTGTGTATCATGTTTCTGCTGTCAAGCAGGCTGTGAGAATCTGTTTTGTAGCAAGTACCTTAGTCATCATATGCTCACTACCTAGTCTTGTGTATCAGGTTTCTGCTGTCAAGCAGGCTGTGAGAATCTGTTTTGTAGCAAGTACCTTAGCCATCATATGCTCACTACCTAGTCTTGTGTATCATGTTTCTGGTGTCAAGCAGGCTGTGAGAATCTCTGTTCTGTAGCAAGTACCTTAGCCGTCATTTGCTCACTACCTAGTCTTGTGTATCATGTTTCTAGTGTCAAGCAGGCTGTGAGAATCTGTTTTGTAGCAAGTACCTTAGCCATCATATGCTCACTACCTAGTCTTGTGTATTATGTGTCTGGTGTCAAGCAAGCTGTGAGAATCTCTGTTTTGTAGCAAGTACTTTAGCCATCATATACTCACTACCTAGTCTTGTGTATCATGTTTCTGGTGACAATCAGGCTGTGAGAATTTGTTTTGTAGCAAGTACCTTAGCCATCATATGCTCGCTACCTAGTCTTGTGTATAATGTTTCTGCTGTCAAGCAGGCTGTGAGAATTTGTTTTGTAGCAAGTACCTTAGCCATCATATGCTCACTACCTAGTCTTGTGTATTATGTGTCTGGTGTCAAGCAAGCTGTGAGAATCTCTGTTTTGTAGCAAGTACCTTAGCCATCATATACTCACTACCTAGTCTTGTGTATCATGTTTCTGGTGACAATCAGGCTGTGAGAATTTGTTTTGTAGCAAGTACCTTAGCCATCATATGCTCACTACCTAGTCTTGTGTATCATGTTTCTGGTGACAATCAGGCTGTGAGAATTTGTTTTGTAGCAAGTACCTTAGCCATCATATGCTCGCTACCTAGTCTTGTGTATAATGTTTCTGCTGTCAAGCAGGCTGTGAGAATTTGTTTTGTAGCAAGTACCTTAGCCATCATATACTCACTACCTAGTCTTGTGTATCTGGTTTCTGTTTTCAAGCAGGCTGTGAGAATCTGTTTTGTAGCAAGTACCTTAGCCATCATATGCTCACTACCTAGTCTTGTGTATCATGTTTCTGGTGTCAAGCAGGCTGTGAGAATTTCTGTTTTGTTGCAAATACCTTAGCCATCATATGCTCACTACCCAGTCTTGTGTATCATGTTTCTAGTGTCAAGCAGGCTGTGAGAATCTGTTTTGTAGTAAGTACCTTAGCCATCATATGCTCACTACCTAGTCTTGTGTATAATGTTTCTGCTGTCAAGCAGGCTGAGAGAATTTGTTTTGTAGCAAGTACCTTAGCCATCATATGCTCACTACCTAGTCTTGTGTATCATGTTTCTGCTGTCAAGCAGGCTGTGAGAATCTGTTTTGTAGCAAGTACCTTAGCCATCATATGCTCACTACCTAGTCTTGTGTATCATGTTTCTGGTGTCAAGCAGGCTGTGAGAATCTCTGTTCTGTAGCAAGTACCTTAGCCATCATATGCTCACTACCTAGTCTTGTGTATCATGTTTCTGCTGTCAAGCAGGCTGTGAGAATCTGTTTCGTAGCAAGTACCTTAGTCATCATATGCTCACTACCTAGTCTTGTGTATCATGTTTCTGCTGTCAAGCAGGCTGTGAGAATCTGTTTTGTAGCAAGTAACTTAGCCATCATATGCTCACTACCTAGTCTTGTGTATCATGTTTCTGGTGTCAAGCAGGCTGTGAGAATCTGTTTTGTAGCAAGTACCTTAGCCATCATATGCTCACTACCTAGTCTTGTGTATCAGGTTTCTGGTGTCAAGCAGGCTGTGAGAATTTTAGCTGCAGTGATTTCTCTCCCAGTCTAGCGGTTTTATTACACAGCCTGTCCCAGTCTCATCAATTCTATAAAGAGGATTTGTGCAGTCAACATTCTAATGTTTAATATGCATAGGAATTTTTCAAGGTTGTAAAGGAGATTTATGATCACTGTTGCACAGCAAGCTTTGCAGGATATATGATGCAGCCACTGTATTCAGCAGGTTCAAAAGCAGTACAAAGTTGTCATCCATTCCCTCGCTATTCCCCCCCCCCTTCTTAGAGCATTGCAGATTGATAAATATAATGTGTGCCCAGGTTATCAGGCATAGCTCATCGGATAAACATTTTCAACATCGATCCAAACTTTGATTACCATAAATCATGCTTCATCTGTCAGCGCTAAGTAAGCTTGTTACAATAGCTCTGACATAAGAGGGAATAACAAGCTTGAGGGGCGGCGCATGCGCAATGCGCTACAGGGAGTAATAACAGACTGGCCGCACTTCCAGAAAATATTCTAAGGGGCTTAGGTAATGTACTTTGTAAACAGACATTAAAAAAAACATTTATAAATACAGACAATGATTTACACAGAAAGTTCAGCACTTCCATACTTAACTTCCTGCTATTTATGTTTAAAAATGTATTACTTTTTGCGTGAACTGTCCCTTTAAGTTAACTGTGGGAGTTTGATGTTATTTTGCATATTTGGCAAGAGTTTATATCCTTTATGGTTTTACCAGTATTGGGGTCTCTTTGAAGGAACAATGTACTGTAAAATTTGTTTCTCATTAATGTGTTCCCAATTACATATTATCATGGTAGCTGAGTATATAGTGTATGGAAACATGTTCATTTAGTTTTTTTATATATATGAAATAGCTATTTTTGCTGATTGAAACCTCAAACTATTTTTCTCAAGAGCAAACCTACAGTATGTAAATGGACTGAGCCTGCAGAAATACCAGACCCTTATAATCTTATATTTCTCTCTATACATTAATGCTTCCTTATCGATCTGTTTTTACACAATGGCCAGAGACAGAAATTGAAAAGGACAATGTTGTTGCATATCTCTTCCAGACCCTACCGGGAACTTTATTGATGTTTGCTGACTCTTGTTTACATAGAGAATACTAAAGTATTCATATTTTTAGTATAGGTGGTGATTTAAACAGGAAAAAACAAATAATTTAAATGATAAAATAAAGGTAAAGTAGTTATGTATTTTCAATTTTATACACTCCAGTGTGTAACGCAGATCACAAGGAACATATTAAAATGAATCACAATTACAGCACAAAGTCCATTTAAGCCTACAGAAGAGACTACAGAAATTGTAAAGGGTGATTTATTTATTCTTTTTTTTCCAGGTGAAAACGATGCTAAGGTTTCATGTAACACGGAACAAACAGATCAGTGGATAAGAAACATAACAGAAGCTGCGGAGCAGAAAATTTGTGCCAATATAAGTACAGGTGAGTGTACTAGTGTGACTTGTCTGAGGGATGCAGGTGAGTGTAAGTGTGTGACATGTCTGAGGGATGCAGGTGAGTGTACATGTGTGACATGTCTGAGGGATGCAGGTGAGTGTAAGTGTGTGACATGTCTGAGGGATGCAGATGAGTGTACATGTGTAACATGTCTGAGGGATGCAGGTGAGTGTACATGTGTGACATATCTGAGGGATGCAGGTTAGTGTAAGTGTGTGACATGTCTGAGGGATGCAGGTGAGTGTACATGTGTAACATGTCTGAGGGATGCAGGTGAGTGTAAGTGTGTGACATGTCTGAGGGATGCAGATGAGTTTATGTGTGTAACATGTCTGAGGGATGCAGGTGAGTGTAAGTGTGTGACATGTCTGAGGGATGCAGATGAGTTTATGTGTGTGACGTGTCTGAGGGATGCAGGTGAGTGTACATGTGTGACATGTCTGAGGGATGCAGGTGAGTGTACATGTGTGACATGTCTGAGGGATGCAGGTGAGTGTATATGTGTGACATGTCTGAGGGATGCAGGTGAGTGTATATGTGTGACATGTCTGAGGGATGCAGGTGAGTGTACATGTGTGACATGTCTGAGGGATGCAGGTGAGTGTATATGTGTGACATGTCTGAAGGATGCAGGTGAGTGTACATGTGTGACATGTCTGAGGGATGCAGGTGAGTGTACATGTGTGACATGTCTGAGGGATGCAGGTGAGTGTATGTGTGTGACATGTCTGAGGGATGCAGGTGAGTGTATTTGTGTGACATGTCTGAGGGATGCAGGTGAGTGTACATGTGACATATCTGAGGGATGCAGGGTGCAGGTGAGTGTACATGTGTTGTGTCTGAGGGATACAGGGTGCAGGTGAGTGTAAGTGTGTGACATGTCTGAGGGACGCAGAACACAGGTGAGTGTAAGTGTGTGACATGTCTGAGGGATGCAGGGCACATGTGAGTGTATGTGTGGGACATGTGTGAGGGAAGCAGGGCATGTGTGAGTGTATGTGTGACGTCTTTGGGAAGTAGGGCACGTGAGTGTATGTGTGTGACATGTCTGATGAAAGCAGAGCACATGTGATTGTACGTGTGTAATATGTCTAAGGGATGCAGGGCATAGGTGAATGTATACGGGTGACACGTGAGAGGGATGCAGGGCACAGGTGAGTGTGTGTGTTTAATGCCTTTGGGAGGTAGGGCACAGGTGAATGTACGTGTGTGACATGTCTGTGTGGGAAGGAGGGGATAGGTGAGTACGTGTATGACATATGTAAGGAAAGCAGTGTACATGTTTGACACTTGAGAGGGATGTTGTGAAAAGTGAGTGTTTGTGTGTCATGTGTGTGGGAAACAGGGAACAGATAATGTATGTGTGTGACGTGTTTTAGGCTCACAGGGCACAGGTGAGTGTACATGTCTGATATGTATGTTCACTAATAAAGTTTATTTCTCTTGTAAGGTGTATCAAGTCCACGGATTCATCCATTACTTGTGGGATATTCTCCTTCCCAACAGGAAGCTGCAAGAGGACACTCACAGCAGAGCTGTCTATATAGCTCCTCCCCTAACTGCCACTCCCAGTCATTCTCTTGCAGCTCTCGACAAGAAAGGAAGTATCAAGAGATATGTGGTGAATTAGTGTAGTTTATCTTCAATCAAAAGTTTGTTATTTTTAACCGGTACCGGCGATGTACTGTTTTTACTTCAGGCAGAAATTAGAAGAAGAGTTCTGCCTGAGGTTTTTGATGATCTTTTTGTAAATATAGAAATGGGCCCAGCACTCACCATCCAATTAAGGGTGCACGCTACAGGGGTTTCTGCACTAACCCCCAAAAGTAGACAATGTTGTGGAAAAGAGCAGCAGCACCACACTTTATAAACTTTTAACTGCTTTTAATGATGAAACATACAGGAAAGCAACGACGTTTCGGTCAACAACTGACCTTAATCAATCTTAAGGTCAGTTGTTGACCGAAACGTCGTTGCTTTCCTGTAGGTTTCATCATTAAAAGCAGTTAAAAGTTTATAAAGTGTGGTGCTGCTGCTCTTTTCCACAACATTGTTTTTGATGATCTTAGCAGGTTGTAACTAAGGTCCACTGCTGTTCTCACACATAACTGAAGAGTATGGGAAAACTTCAGCTGGGGGAATGGCCGGCAGGATTACCTGCTCTGAGGTATGTTCAGTATATTTTTTTCTAGAGAGATGATAAGGTCTAGAAAATGCTGACAGTGCCTGATATATTTAAGGTAAGTCTGATACAGTGATTTAACAAACGACTGGGATCATGCTTGCAGTAAAGGGTAATATTCATGTTTATTGCTCTTATTACTTAGTATGTAAAACGTTTGCATGAGATATAAAAAACGTTTTTTACTGAAGGTGATAAATCTTTATTTGGAGCCTAGTTTTCCACATGGCTGATTAAATTTCTCCTAGGAGTAGTTATTATGGCCCTTTCACTTTGAGTGCATGGTGGGAGGGGCCTATTTTCGCGCTCTAATTGCGCAGTAGTTTTTGCAGTCTGAGACATCCAGCTTCCCTGAAGGAGTCCCCTGACATATAGGACCTCTGTAAAGGATTTTTGTTGCTACAAAAGTCGTTTTAAGGGCAGGTAGGAGTCACAGTAGAGCTGTGGCAGTGCTTGTGACTGTTTATAACGGTTTTACCGTTTTTCTGAGGTGCAATGCTATTTTAGTCTATTATACACATTGTAAAAATTTCGTAGAGTTTACTGCTTTTTTTCACTGTTTAGCAGTTTATGTGATTGTTTTTTTTCCCTTAAAGGCACAGTACCGTTTTTTATATTCTGCTTTTTCACATTTATTAAAGTGTTTTTCAAGCTTGCTGGTCTCATTTCTAGTCTGTTAAACATGTCTGACATAGAGGAAACTCCTTGTTCATTATGTTTAGAAGCCATTGTGGAACCCCCTCTTAGAATGTGTACCAAATACACTGATCTTACTATAAATTATAAAGACCATATTCTGGCTTTAAAAGATTTATCACCAGAGGAAATTGACAAGGGGGAAGTTATGCCGACTAACTCTCCCCACGTGTCAGAACCTATAACTCTCGCTCAAGGGACGCCAAGTACATCTAGCGCGCCCATTGCGTATACCTTACAAGACATGGCGGCAGTTATGAATCATACCCTTACAGAGGTATTGTCCAAACTGCCAGGGTTACAAGGAAAGCGAGACAGCTCTGGGGCTAGAACAAATACAGAGCTTTCTGACGCTTTAGTAGCTATGTCCGATATACCCTCACAATGTGCAGAAGCCGAAGCAGGAGAGCTTCTATCTGTGGGTGATTTTTCTGATTCAGGGAAGATACTTCAACCTGATTCTGATATGTCTACATTTAAATTTAAGCTTGAACACCTCCTCGTGTTGCTCAGGGAGGTTTTAGCAACTCTGGATGACTGTGACGCCATTGTAGTCCCAGAGAAATTGTGTAAATTGGATAAATACTATGCAGTGCCTGTTTACACTGATGTTTTTCCAATCCCTAAGAGGTTTTCAGAAATTATTACTAAGGAATGGGATAGACCAGGTGTACCGTTCTCTACCCCTCCTGTTTTTAAAAAAGATGTTTCCTATAGATGCTGCTACACGGGACTTGTGGCAAACGGTCCCTAAGGTGGAGGGAGCAGTCTCTACCCTAGCGAAGCGTACACTATCCCGGTCGAGGACAGTTGTGCTTTTCTAGATCCAATGGACAAAAAATTAGAGGGTTACCTTAAGAAAATTTTTATTCAACAAGGTTTTATTCTCCAGCCCCTTGCATGCATTGCCCCAGTCACTGCTGCTGCGGCCTTCTGGTTTGAGTCTCTAGAAGAGGCTCTACAGGTAGAAACCCCGTTGGATGATATCCTTGACAAGCTTAAAGCTCTTAAGCTAGCCAATTCATTTGTTTCTGACGCCGTTGTTCATTTAACCAAGCTAACGACGTTACTTCAAAGTCTAAGCTTCTCAACATTCCTTTCAAGGGGCAGACCCTATTCGGGCCTGGACTGAAGGAGATCATTTCTAATATTACTGGAGGAAAAGGTCACGCCCTTCCTCAGGATAGGTCCAACAAATTAAGGACCAAACAGACTAATTTTCGTTCCTTTCAAAACTTCAAGAGTAGCGCAGCTTCAACTTCCTCTAATACAAAACAAGAGGGGAATTTTGCCCAGTCCAATTCGGTCTAGAGACCTAACCAGGCTAGGAACAAGGGAAAGCAGGCCAAAAAACCTGCTGCTGCCTCTAAAACAGCATGAAGGATCAGCCCCCGATCCGGAAACGGATCTAGTAGGGGGCAGACTTTCTCTCTTCGCCCAGGCTTGGGCAAGAGATGTCCAGGATCCCTGGGCGTTGGAAATTGTGTCCCAGGGATATCTTCTGGATTTCAAAGCTTCTTCCCCAAAAGGGAGATTTCATCTCTCACAATTATCTGCAAACCAGATAAAGAGAGAGGCATTCTTACATTGTGTTCAAGACCTCCTAGTTATGGGAGTGATCCACCCAGTTCCAAAGGAGGAACAGGGGCAAGGCTTCTATTCAAATCTGTTTGTAGTTCCCAAGAAAGAGGGAACATTCAGACCAATCTTAGATCTCAAGATCTTAAACAAATTTCTCAGGGTCCCATCCTTCAAGATGGAGACTATTCGAACCATCCTACCTATGATCCAGGAGGGTCAATATATGACTACCGTGGACTTAAAGGATGCTTATCTTCACATTCCGATACACAGAGATCATCATCGGTTTCTCAGGTTCGCCTTCCTAGACAGGCATTACCAGTTTGTGGCTCTTCCCTTTGGGTTAGCCATGACACCAAGAATCTTTACGAAGGTTCTTAGGTCACTGCTAGCGGTCCTAAGGCCGCGGGGTATAGCAGTAGCCCCTTACCTAGACAACATTCTGATACAGGCGTCGAATTCTCAAATCGCCAGGTCCCATACGGACATTATTCTGGCATTCCTGAGGTCTCATGGGTGGAAGGTGAATGAAGAAAAGAGTTCTCTATCCCCTCTCACAAGAGTTTCCTTCCTAGGAACTCTGTTAGATTCTGTAGAAATGAAGATTTACCTGACAGAGACCAGGTTGTCAAAACTTCAAAATTCCTGCAGTGTTCTTTATTCCACTTCTCGCCCTTCAGTGGCTCAGTGTATGGAAGTAATCGGCTTAATGGTAGCGGCAATGGACATAGTGCAGTTTGCCCGCCAACATCTCAGACCGCTGCAACTGTGCATGCTCAGTCAGTGGAAAGGGTATTACACAGATTTGTCCCTTCTACTAAATCTGGATCAAGAGACCAGGGATTCTCTTCTCTGGTGGCTATCTCGGGTCCATCTGTCCAAGGGTATGACCTTCCGCAGGCCAGATTGGACAATAGTAACAACAGATGCCAAAGGCTGGGGTGCAGTCTGGAACTCCCTGAAGGCTCAGGGCTCGTGGACTCAGGAGGAGGCACTCCTTCCGATAAACATTCTGGAACTAAGAGTGATATTCAATGCTCTTCAGGCTTGGCCTCAGCTTGCTGCGGTCAGGTTCATCAGATTTCAGTCGGAAAACATCACGACTGTAGCCTACATCAACCATCAAGGGGGAACAAGGAGTTCCCTAGCAATGTTGGAGGTTTCAAAAATAATTCTATGGGCAGAGGTTCACTCTTGCCATCTATCAGCTATCCATATCCCAGGAGTAGAGAACTGGGAGGCGGATTTTCTAAGTCGGCAGACTTTTCATCCGGGGGAGTGGGAACTCTATCCGGAGGTATTTGCACAGTTGATTCAACTTTGGAGCAAACCAGAACTGGATCTCATGGCGTCCCGTCAGAACGCCAAGCTTCCTTGTTACGGATCCAGGTCCAGGGATCCCAAGGCAGCGCTGATAGATGCTCTAGCAGCGCCTTGGTCCTTCAACCTGGCTTATGTGTTTCCACCGTTTCCTCTGCTCCCTCGTCTGATTGCCAAGATCAAGCAGGAGAGAGCTTCGGTGATTTTGATAGCACCTGCATGGCCACGCAGGACTTGGTATGCAGATCTGGTGGACATGTCATCCCTTCCACCATGGACTCTGCCGTTGAGGCAGGACCTTCTACTTCAAGGTCCTTTCAATTCAGGCTCGAAAGCCGATCACTAGGAAAATCTATCATAAGATATGGTGTAGATATCTTCATTGGTGTGAATCCAAAGGTTACTCATGGAGTAAGGTCAGGATTCCTAGGATATTATCTTTTCTCCAAGAATGATTGGAGAAGGGATTGTGAGCTAGTTCCTGAAAAGGAAAAGATTTCTGCTCTGTCTATTCTTTTGCACAAGCGTCTGGCTGATACTCCAGATGTTCAGGCGTTTTGTCAGGCTTTAGTTAGAATCAAGCCTGTGTTTAAACCTGTTGCTCCACCATGGAGTTTAAATTTAGTTCTTAAGGTTCTGCAAGGGGTTCCGTTCGAACCATTGCATTCCATAGATATTAAACTTTTATCTTGGAAAGTTCTGTTTTTTAGTAGCTATCTCCTCGGCTCGAAGAGTTTCGGAGTTATCTGCTTTACAATGTGATTCCCCTTATCTCGTTTTCCATGCAGATAAGGTAGTGTTACGTACCAAACCTGGTTTTCTTCCTAAGGTGGTATCTAATAAAAATATCAATCAGGAGATTGTTGTTCCTTCACTATGTCCTAATCCTTCTTCAAAGAAGGAACGTCTGTTACACAATCTTGATGTGGTTCGTGCTTTAAAATTTTATTTACAAGCTACAAAGGATTTTTGTCAAACATCTGCTTTGTTTGTGGTCTACTCTGGACAGAGGAGAGGCCAAAAGACTTCGGCAACTTCTCTTTCTTTTTGGCTAAGAAGTATAATCTGCATAGCTTATGAGACTGCTGGCCAGCAGCCTCCTGAAAGAATTACAGCTCATTCCACTAGAGCGGTATCTTCCACATGGGCTTTTAAGAATGAGGCTTCTGTTGAACAGATTTGTAAGGCGGCGACTTGGTCTTCGCTTCATACTTTTTTCTAAATTCTACAAATTTGATACTTTTGCTTCTTCGGAGGCTATTTTTGGGAGAAAGGTCTTACAGGCAGTGGTGCCTTCCGTTTAAGCGCCTGCCTTGTCCCTCCCTTCATCCATGTCCTATAGCTTTGGTATTGGTATCCCACAAGTAATGGATGAATCCGTGGACTGGATACACCTTACAAGAGAAAACAAAATTTATGCTTACCTGATAAATTTATTTCTCTTGTGGTGTATCCAGTCCACGGCCCGCCCTGTCATTTTAAGGCAGGTGTTTTTTATTTCTTCTGTTAAGTGTGATCAGTCCACGGGTCATCATTACTTCTGGGATATTACTCCTCCCCAACAGGAAGTGCAAGAGGATTCACCCAGCAGAGCTGCATATAGCTCCTCCCCTCTACGTCACTCCCAGTCATTCTCTTGCACCCAACGACTAGATAGGATGTGTGAGAGGACTATGGTGATTTTATTTAGTTTTATTTCTTCAATCAAAAGTTTGTTATTTTTTAATAGCACCGGAGTGTGTTATTCCTTCTCTGGTAGAATTTGAAGAAGAATCTACCAGAGTTTTTACTATGATTTTAGCCGGAGTAGTTAAGATCATATTGCTGTTTCTCGGCCATCTGAGGAGAGGTAAACTTCAGATCAGGGGACAGCGGGCAGATTAATCTGCAAAGAGGTATGTAGCAGCTTTTATTTTCTGACAATGGAATTGATGAGAAAATCCTGCCATACCGATATAATATCATGTATGTATATTTTACATTTGAGTATTCTGGGGAATGGTACTTCACTGGAATTACACTGTGTATATAAGACTTTAGCCTATTTGCAAGCAACAGGCTTTTTAATAATTTATGTTAAACGTTTTTGCTGGAATGTAAAATCGTTTTCATTTTCTGAGGTACTGGGTGAATAAAATGTTTGGGCACTATTTTTCCACTTGGCAGTTGCTTGATCTAATTCTGACAGTTTACTGATCTCTCTCACTGTTGTGTGTGAGGGGGAGGGGCCTTTTTTTGGCGCTTTTGCTACGCATCAAAAATTTCAGTCAGAAGCTCATTGTTTTTCCTGCATGTTCCGGTTCATCTCTACAGAACTCAGGGGTCTTCAAAGCTTGTTTGAGGGAAGTAATCTTCACAACAGAGCTGTGAGATTGTAGTTGACTGTGATAAAAACGTTTATTCTTTAACTTTTTTATGCCATCAGGGTTAGTTATTCTTTGCTAATGGGAACAAGCCTTTGCTAAAATTGTATTTTGTTTTACAAAGTTTGATGCTGTAACCTTTTCAGTTTATTGATTGCAACTGTCATATAGCTTTCTGTGCTTCTTAGGCACAGTACGTTTTTCATTGTATTTTACTTGAATAATATTTCCAAGTTGCAAGTTTAGTTGCTAGTGTGTTAAACATGTCTGATTCAGAGGATGAGACCTGTACTATTTGTGCTAACGCCAAAGTGGAGCCCAATAGAAATTTATGTACTAACTGTATTGATGCTACTTTAAATAAAAGTCAATCTGTACAAATTGAACAAATTTCACCAAACAACGAGGGGAGAGTTATGCCGACTAACTCTCCTCACGTGACAGTACCTACATCTCCCGCTCGGGAGGTGCGCGATATTGTGGCGCCCAGTACATCTGGGCGGCCATTACAAATAACATTACAAGATATGGCTACTGTTATGACTGAGGTTTTGGCTAAATTACCAGAGCTAAGAGGCAAGCGTGATCACTCTGGGGTGAGAACAGAGTGCGCTGATAATGCTAGGGCCATGTCAGATACTGCGTCACAACTTGCAGAACATGAGGACGGAGAGCTTCATTCTGCGGCTGACGGTTCTGATTCAAACAGATTGGATTCAGATATTTCAAATTTTAAATTTAAGCTGGAAAACCTCCGTGTATTACTAGGGGAGGTGTTAGCGGCTCTGAATGATTGTAACACAGTTGCAATACCAGAGAAAATGTGTAGGTTGGATAAATATTTTGCTGTACCAACAAGTACTGACGTTTTTCCTATACCTAAGAGACTAACTGAAATTGTTACTAAGGAGTGGGATAGACCCGGTGTGCCGTTCTCACCCCCTCCGATATTTAGAAAGATGTTTCCAATAGACACCACCACACGGGACTTATGGCAAACGGTCCCTAAGGTGGAGGGAGCAGTTTCTACTTTAGCTAAGCGTACCACTATCCCGGTAGAGGATAGCTGTGCCTTTTCAGATCCAATGGATAAAAAGTTAGAGGGTTACCTTAAGAAAATGTTTGTTCAACAAGGTTTTATATTGCAACCCCTTGCATGCATTGCGCCGGTCACGGCTGCAGCGGCATTCTGGATTGAGTCTCTGGAAGAGAACCTTAGTTCAGCTACTCTGGACGACATTACGGACAGGCTTAGAATCCTTAAGCTATCTAATTCATTCATTTCGGAAGCTGTAGTACATTTAACTAAACTTACGGCTAAGAATTCCGGATTCGCCATTCAGGCGCGCAGAGCACTGTGGCTAAAATCCTGGTCAGCTGATGTAACTTCTAAGTCCAAATTACTTCATATACCTTTCAAAGGGCAGACCTTATTTGGGCCCGGTTTGAAAGAGATTATCGCTGACATTACAGGAGGTAAGGGCCACGCCCTGCCTCAAGACAGAGCCAAACCTAAGGCTAGACAGTCTAATTTTCGTTCCTTTCGGAATTCCAAAGCAGGAGCAGCATCAACTTCCACTGCTCCAAAACAAGAAGGATCTGTTGCTCGCTACAGACAAAGCTGGAGACCTAACCAGTCTTGGAACAAGGGCAAGCAGGCCAGGAAACCTGCTGCTGCCCATAAAACAGCATGAATTGAGGGCCCCCGATCCGGGATCGGATCTAGTGGGGGGCAGACTTTCTCTCTTCGCCCAGGCTTGGGCAAGAGATGTCCAGAACCCCTGGGCGCTAGAGATAATATCTCAGGGATACCTTCTGGACTTCAAATACTCTCCTCCAAGAGAGAGATTTCATCTGTCAAGGTTGTCAACAAACCAAACAAAGAAAGAGGCGTTTCTACGCTGCGTACAAGAACTTTTGTTAATGGGAGTAATCCATCCAGTTCCACGGTCGGAACAGGGACAAGGGTTTTACTCAAATCTGTTTGTGGTTCCCAAAAAAGAGGGAACTTTCAGACCAATCCTGGATTTAAAGATCCTAAACAAATTCCTAAGAGTTCCATCGTTCAAAATGGAGACTATTCGGACAATTTTACCAATGATCCAAAAGGGTCAGTACATGACCACAGTGGATTTAAAGGATGCTTACCTTCACATACCGATTCACAAAGATCATTACCGGTATCTAAGGTTTGCCTTCCTAGACAGGCATTACCAGTTTGTAGCTCTTCCATTCGGATTGGCTACAGCTCCAAGAATCTTCACAAAGGTTCTGGGTGCTCTTCTGGCGGTACTAAGACCGCGGGGAATCTCGGTAGCTCCGTACCTAGACGACATTCTGATACAAGCTTCAAGCTTTCTAACTGCCAAGTCTCATACAGAGTTAGTACTGGCTTTTCTAAGGTCACATGGATGGAAGGTGAACGAAAAGAAAAGTTCACTCGTTCCACTTACAAGAGTTCCCTTCCTGGGGACTCTTATAGATTCTGTAGAAATGAAGATTTACCTGACAGAGGACAGGTTAACAAGACTTCAAAGTGCTTGCCGCGCCCTTCATTCCATTCAACACCCGTCAGTGGCTCAATGCATGGAGGTAATCGGCTTAATGGTAGCGGCAATGGACATAGTACCCTTTGCTCGCTTACACCTCAGACCACTGCAACTGTGCATGCTAAGTCAGTGGAATGGGGATTACTCAGACTTGTCCCCTTCTCTGAATCTGGATCAAGAGACCAGAAATTCTCTTCTATGGTGGCTTTCTCGGCCACATCTGTCCAGGGGGATGCCATTCAGCAGACCAGACTGGACAATTGTAACAACAGACGCCAGCCTTCTAGGTTGGGGTGCCGTCTGGAATTCTCTGAAAGCTCAGGGACAATGGAGTCAGGAGGAGAGTCTCCTGCCAATAAACATTCTGGAATTGAGAGCAGTTCTCAATACCCTCCTGGCTTGGCCCCAGTTGACAACTCGGGGGTTCATCAGGTTTCAGTCGGACAACATCACGACGGTAGCTTACATCAACCATCAGGGAGGGACAAGAAGCTCCCTAGCAATGATGGAAGTATCAAAGATAATTCGCTGGGCAGAGTCTCACTCTTGCCACCTGTCAGCAATCCACATTCCGGGAGTGGAGAACTGGGAGGCGGATTTCTTAAGTCGTCAGACTTTTCATCCGGGGGAGTGGGAACTTCATCCGGAGGTCTTTGCCCAAATACTTCGACGTTGGGGCAAACCAGAGATAGATCTCATGGCGTCTCGACAGAACGCCAAGCTTCCTCGTTACGGGTCCAGATCCAGGGATCCAGGAGCAGTCCTGATAGATGCCCTGACAGCACCTTGGGACTTCAGGATGGCTTACGTGTTTCCACCCTTCCCGATGCTTCCTCGATTGATTGCCAGAATCAAACAGGAGAGAGCATCAGTGATTCTAATAGCACCTGCATGGCCACGCAGGACTTGGTATGCAGACCTGGTGGACATGTCATCCTGTCCACCTTGGTCTCTACCTCTGAAACAGGACCTCCTGATACAGGGTCCTTTCAAACATCAAAATCTAACTTCTCTGTAGCTGACTGCTTGGAAATTGAACGCTTGATTTTATCAAGACGTGGGTTTTCTGAGTCAGTTATTGATACCTTAATACAGGCTAGGAAGCCTGTTACCAGAAAGATTTACCATAAAATATGGCGTAAATACCTATATTGGTGCGAATCCAAAGGTTACTCTTGGAGTAAGGTTAGGATTCCTAGGATATTGTCTTTTCTACAAGAAGGTTTAGAAAAGGGTTTATCTGCTAGTTCATTAAAGGGACAGATCTCAGCTCTGTCCATTCTGTTACACAAACGTCTGTCAGAAGTTCTATTTTTAATGGCTATTTCCTCGGCTCGAAGAGTCTCTGAGTTATCAGCCTTACATTGTGATTCTCCTTATTTGATTTTTCATTCGGATAAGGTAGTTCTGCGTACTAAACCTGGGTTCTTACCTAAGGTAGTCACTAACAGGAATATCAATCAAGAGATTGTTGTTCCTTCTTTGTGTCCAAATCCTTCTTCAAAGAAGGAACGTCTACTGCACAATCTGGATGTAGTTTGTGCCCTAAAATTTTACTTACAGGCAACTAAGGAATTTCGGCAAACGTCTTCTCTGTTTGTCGTTTACTCTGGTCAGAGGAGAGGTCAAAAGGCTTCTGCTACCTCTTTCTTTTTGGCTTCGTAGCATAATACGTTTAGCTTATGAGACTGCTGGACAGCAGCCTCCTGAAAGAATTACAGCTCATTCTACTATAGCTGTGGCTTCCACTTGGGCCTTCAAAAATGAGGCCTCTGTTGAACAGATTTGCAAGGCTGCAACTTGGTCTTCGCTTCATACTTTTTCCAAATTTTACAAATTTGACACTTTTGCTTCCTCGGAGGCTATTTTTGGGAGAAAGGTTCTTCAGGCAGTGGTTCCTTCTGTATAAAGAGCCTGCCTATCCCTCCCGTCATCCGTGTACTTTTGCTTTGGTATTGGTATCCCAGAAGTAATGATGACCCGTGGACTGATCACACTTAACAGAAGAAAACATAATTTATGCTTACCTGATAAATTCCTTTCTTCTGTAGTGTGATCAGTCCACGGCCCGCCCTGTTTTTTAAGGCAGGTAAATATTTTTTAAATTATACTCCAGTCACCACTACACCCTTGGCTTCTCCTTTCTCGTTGGTCCTTGGTCGAATGACTGGGAGTGACGTAGAGGGGAGGAGCTATATGCAGCTCTGCTGGGTGAATCCTCTTGCACTTCCTGTTGGGGAGGAGTAATATCCCAGAAGTAATGATGACCCGTGGACTGATCACACTACAGAAGAAAGGAATTTATCAGGTAAGCATAAATTATGTTTTTTAAACTACAGTCACCACTGCACCCTATAGTTTCTCCTTTCTCTTGCTTGTCTTTGGTCGAATGACTGGGAGTGGCAGTTAGGGGAGGAGCTATATAGACAGCTCTGCTGTGGGTGTCCTCTTGCAGCTTCCTGTTGGAAAGGAGAATATCCCACAAGTAATGGATGAATCCGTGGACTGGATACACCACAAGAGAAATAAATGTATCAGGTAAGCATAAATTTTGTTTTTAAATACATTACTTTTTATATAAAATGATATTCTGGTCTTCATTACAAGTAAAGAATATATAGTATAAATGCAATATTCTAAAAAAAAATAAAACTGAATGTTTTGTGCACATAAGCAATAATCATTTAAAGGGACACTCAAGTCAAAAAAACTTATGATTCAGAAAGAGTATGCAGTTTTAAGGCACTTTCCAATTTTGCTTCTATTATTACATTTTGCAGTCTTTTTATATTCACACTTTCTGGGGAACAAGTTCCTATTGAGCATGTGCACAAGCTAGAATAATTCCAACTAGAGAGTGTTGTAAATAAGGATACACTTTTAGCACTCTGTTCTCCTAAGGTATTGTATGGTGTCCAAGTTAAATCATAAACGGTTAAAAATAAAACTTTATTAGACTTTATTAAAATTGGGTACTTAAAATCACTTGCAGGTATAAGATATGTACAATGCTCAAAAGAGCTTGATGTCTGATAGGCACCTTGTGTATATTAGTTCATCAAATTAATTCAAGACTGGGGGCTCTAATGCAGATATCCCTTATTCAGTCAATATTAAAGTGTCAAAAGGCAATACTCTGACTTAGTAAGTCCAATAAAAACTAGATACTCTCAAATTGTAAAACTGCAGTATGTGGCAACATCTTAAAGAAAAATGAATCGGTGTTTATTGATGGTCTGTATAAACAGTATATTGTACTATTATTATTCACCACTAGAGGGTAGTAATGTACAACTAATGATAGAAATAATCGGGAGAAACGAAAATTGAATCTCTGTAACAATAATAATTGGATACAAGTTTATTTAAATTGATTCATTGATATAGTGTACAAACTTATTGCTACTTGTACTTAAAGAAACACTAATAGTTATTGGTAGTAGAAGTTATAGTAGAGTGTTCAAAAAAATGTATGGGCTAGTACATATACATTTGGTGAAGTCACCGTAAAAAGACTTAGTATCCAAATATTTGTGAACCACTCTCCTACTGATAGTTCTAATTCTCCACTGTTGTGTGGCTAAGTACTAGTGAGCTATCCCAGTGGTAACAAGCGTTTTATATAAGAAGCCTGTTGAGATCCGCTGTTATTATACTTGAATAATTACTACATATCTGGGAATTCAGCAGGCGTTTTATTTTGTGTAAAAATTACTGCATATACACTGTAGTGTTAATCAAGTGATTGAGGATAGTTGAAAGCAGAACTAATTCACTTTATAACGATCTCTTGTTGGAATTGTTTGAAGCAAGTTTATTTAAACTGATTCATTGTAATAGTGTACCGATTTAATATCAACTTATCCAAAGGGAAATTCTAGTGATTATTGGTAGTAGTAACCATATTGGAGGGATTAAATTATCTAAAAAATGTGTAGGTTAATACATGTACATTAGATAGAATCACCATAAAAGGCTAAATATCCTAATACGTTAACCACTCTCTCACCAATCTGGGAAAATGTTTTTTTTTACCTGGGGCATAGTCTCTTTTTCAAATTGACTGTCTTTTAAATTCATGGGCAGAATTAGGCTCGCAAAGTCTATTGCGTCATTCTTGGCGCAAGATTTTTTGGCGCGAAGTTACGATTGTTGACGCAAATTCGTCATTTCCGGCATCCTAGTTGATGCAGAGTCCTTCACAAGGTTGCGTCATCTATGACGCGAGTTTGTCGTTTTTGGCGCCAAAAAATACTTTTCTGTTTGTTGTGCGTCATACTTGGCGCCTAATATTTTAATTATTTCATTCCTATTTGCCTCTTGCCTTTTTTCTATGTCAGAGGGCTATGCTGTTTGCATTTTTTCCCATTCCTGAAACTGCCATATAAGAAAATTGATAATTTTGCTTTATATGTTTTTATTTTATTTTTCTCTTACATTTGCAAGATGTCTCAATCTGATCCTGTCTCAGAAATCACTGTTGGAACCCTGCTGCCTGATAACAGTTTTACCAAAGCTAAGTGCATTTGTTGTAAACTTGTGGAGGTTATACCTCCAGCTGTGGTTTGTAATAGTTGTCATGATAAACTTTTACATGCAGATAATGTATCCATCAGTAGTTGTTCATTACCTGTTGCTGTTCCCTCAACATCTAATGCACAAGATATACCTGTAAATTTAAGATAATTTTTTTCTGATTCTATTCAGAAGGCTTTGTCTGCCATTCCGCCTTCTAATAAACGTAAAAGGTCTTTTAAAACTTCTCATAAAGTTGATGAAATTTTAAATGACCGGCAACATACTGAATTATCCTTCTCTGATGAGGATCTATCTGATTCAGAAGATCCTGCCTCAGATATTGACACTGACAAATCCTCTTATTTATTTAAAATGGAGTATATTCATTCTTTGTTAAAAGAAGTGTTGATTACATTAGATAAGGAGGAAACTAGTCCTCTTGATATTAAAACTAGTAAACATTTAAATTCTGTTTATAAACCTCCTGCGGTTATTCCAGAGGTTTTTCCAGTTCCTGATGCTATTTCTGATATGATTTCTAAAGAATGGAATAGGCCTGGTACTTCTTTTATTCCTTCTTCAAGGTTTCAAAAATTGTATCCTTTGTCAGCAGTTAGATTGGAGTTTTGGGAAAAGATCCCCAAAGTTGGCTATCTCTACTCTTGCTAAACGTACTACTATTCCTACGGAAGATAGTACTTCTTTTAAAGATCCTTTAGATAGGAAACTTGAATCTTATCTAAGGAAAGCTTATTTATATTCAGGTCATCTTCTTAGGCCTGCAATTTCTTTGGCTGATGTTGCAGCTGCTTCAACTTTTTGGTTGGAAACTTTAGCGCAACAAGTATCGGATCATGATTTGTCTAGCATTTTTAAGTTGATTCAACATGCTAATAATTTCATTTGTGATGCCATTTTTTATATCATCAAAATTGATGTTAAATCTATGTCTTTAGCTATTTTAGCTAGAAGAGCTTTGTGGCTCAAATCTTGGAATGCTGATATGACTTCTAAGTCCAGATTGCTATCTCTTTCTTTCCAAGGTAATAAATTATTTGGTTCTCAGTTGGATTCAATAATTTCAACTGTCACTGGGGGGAAGGGAGTTTTTTTGCCTCAGGATAAAAAACCTAAGGGTAAATCTAAAGCTTTTAAAAGTTTTCGTTCCTTTCGACAAAATAAGGAACAGAAACCTAATCCTTCCCCCAAGGAATCTGTTTCCAATTGGAAGCCTTCTTCAAATTGGAATACATCCAAGCCATTTAAGAGATCAAAGCCAGCCCCCAAGTCCGCATGAAGGTGCAGCCCTCATTCCAGCTCAGCTGGTAGGGGGCAGATTAAAATTTTTCAAAGATGTTTGAATCAATTCGGTCCAAAATCATTGGATTCAGAGTATTGTCTCTCAGGGGTACAGAATAGGATTCAGAGTAAGACCGCCTGTGAGATTTTTTCTCTCACGCATTCCGGTAAACCCAGTAAAGGCTCAGGCTTTTCTGAAGTGTGTTTCAGACCTGGAGTTATCAGGGGTAATCATGCCAGTTCCGTTTCAGGAACAGGGTCTGGGGTTTTATTCAAATCTATTCATTGTTCCAAAGAAAGAAAATTCATTCAGACCAGTTTTGGATCTAAAGATTTTGAATCGATATGTAAGAGTACCAACTTTCAAAATGGTGACTATAAGGACTATTCTGCCTTTTGTTCAGCAAGGGCATTTTATGTCCACAATAGACTTACAGGATGCATATCTTCATATTCCGATTCATCTCTATCACTATCAGTTCCTGAGATTCTCTTTTCTAGACAAGCATTACCAATTTGTTGCTCTTCCTTTTGGCCTAGCGACAGCTCCAAGAATTTTTTCAAAGGTTCTTGGTGGGCTACTCTCTGTAATCAGAGAGCGGGGTATTGCGGTGTTTCCTTATTTGGACGATATCTTGGTACTCGCTCAGTCTTTACATTCTGCAGAATCTCACACAAATCTACTAGTGTTCTTTGTTTGAAGACATGGTTGGAGGATCAATTTACCAAAAAGTTTGTTGATTCCTCAGACAGAGGTAACCTTTATAGGTTTCCAGATAGATTCAGTGTCCATGACTTTGTCTCTAACAGACAAGCGACGTTTGAAATTGGTTGCAGCCTGTCGGAACCTTCAGTCTCAGTCATACCCTTCAGTAGCTATGTGTATGGAAGTTTTAGGTCTCATGACTGCAGCATCGGACGCGATCCCCTTTGCTCGTTTTCATATGAGACCTCTCCAGCTTTGTATGCTGAACCAATGGTGCAGGGATTATACAAGGATATCACAATTAATGTCCTTAAATCCCAATGTTCGACTTTCTCTGACTTGGTGGTTAGATCACCATCGTATAATTCTAGGGGCCTCTTTTGTTCGTCCAACCTGGACTGTGATCACAACAGAATGCAATCTTTCAGGTTGGGGAGCTGTTTGGGGATCTCTGTCAGGACAAGGGATTTGGAAATCTCAAGAGGCGAGATTACCAATCAATATTTTGGAACTCGGTGTGATTCTCAGGGCTCTTCAGTTTTGGCCTCTGTTGAAGAGAGAACCGTTCATTTGTTTTCAGACAGACAATATCACAACTGTGGCATATGTCAATCATCAGGGTGGGACTCACACTCCTCAAGCTATGAAAGAAGTATCTCGGATACTTGTTTGGGCGGAATCCAGCTCCTGTCTAATTAATTAATTTCTGCGGTTCATAACCCAGGTATAGACAATTAGGAAGCGGATTACCTCAGTCGTCAGACTTTACATCCGGGAGAATGGTCTCTCCATCCAGATGTGTTTTCTCAAGTTGTTCAGATGTGTGGGCTTCCAGAAATAGATCTGATGGCATCTCATCTAAACAAAAAACTTCCCAGGTACCTGTCCAGGTCCAGGGATCCTAAGGCAGAAGCAGTGGATGCGTTGACACTTCCTTGGTGTTATCAACCTGCTTATATTTTCCCGCCTCTAGTTATTCTTCCAAAAGTGATCTCCAAAATCATCATGGAGCAATCATTTGTGCTGCTGGTGGCTCCAGCATGGCCTCACAGGTTTTGGTATGCGGATCTTGTTCGGATGTCCAGTTGCCAGCCTTGGCCACTTCCATTAAGGCCAGACTTTCTATCTCAAGGTCTGTTTTTCCATCAGGATCTCAAACCATTAAATTTGAAGGTATGGAAATTGAACGCTTAGTTCTAAGTCATAGAGGTTTCTCTGACTCAGTGATTTATGCTATGTTGCAGGCTCGTAAATCTGTTTCTAGAAAGATTTATTATCGAGTTTGGAAGACTTCCATTTCATGGTGTTCTTCTCATAAATTCTCTTGGCATTCTTTTAGAATTCCTAGAATTTTACAGTTTCTTCAGAATGGTTTGGATAAAGGTTTGTCTGCAAGTTCCTTGAAAGTACAAATCTCTGCTCTTTCTGTTTTATTTCACAGAAAGATTGCTAAACGTCCTGATATTCATTGTTTTGTGCAGGCTTTGGTTCGTATCAAGGCTGTCATTAAATCAATCTCTCCTCCTTGGAGTCTTAATTTGGTTTTGAAGGCTTTACAGGCTCCTCCATTTGAGCCTATGCATTCTTTGGACATTAAACTACTTTCTTGGAAAGTGTTGTTTCTTTTGGCTATCTCTTCTGCTAGAAGAGTTTCTAAATTATCCGCTCTCTCTTGGGAATCTCCTTTTCTGATTTTTCATCAGGATAAGGCAGTTTTGCAGACTTCATTTAAATTCTTACCTAAGGTTGTGAATTCTAACAACATTAATAGAGAAATTGTTGTTCCTTCCTTGTGTCCTAATCCTAAGAATTCTTTGGAGAGATCCTTACATTCTTTGGATGTGGTGTGAGCTCTGAAATATTATGTTGAAGCTATTAAAGATTTCAGGAAGACTTCTAGTATATTTGTTATCTTTTCTGGTTCCAGGAAAGGTCAGAAGGCTTCTGCCGTTTCCTTGGCCATGTGGTTAAAACTTTTGATTCATCAAGCCTATTTGGAGTCGGGTCAAGCCCTGCCTCAGAGAATTACAGCTCATTCTACTAGATCAGTTTCCACTTCATGGGCTTTTAAGAATGAAGCTTCAGTTGATCAGATTTGCAAAGCAGCAACTTGGTCTTCTTTGCATACATTTACTAAATTCTACCATTTTAATGTATTTGCTTCTTCGGAAGCAGTTTTTGGTAGAAAAGTTCTTCAGGCAGCTGTTTCAGTTTGATTTTTCTGCTTTTTATTTAAGTTTTTCCACTCATTTATGAGAATTAACATATTTTGGGTTGTGGATTAATTTTTTCAGCGGAAAATGGCTGTTTTTTATTTTTATCCCTCACTCTCTAGTGACTCATGCGTGGAGTTCCACAACTTGGGTATTGCTATCCCATACGTCACTAGCTCATGGACTCTTGCCAATTACATGAAAGAAAACATAATTAATGTAAGAACTTACCTGATAAATTAATTTCTTTCATATTGGCAAGAGTCTATGAAGCCCACCCCCTTTTTTATGGTGGTTATGATTTTTTTGTATAAAGCACAATTATTTCCAAATTCCTTTGTTGATGCTTTTTACTCCTTTCTTTATCACCCCACTTCTTGGCTATTCGTTAAACTGAATTGTGGATGTGGTGAGGGGTGTATTTATAGGCATTTTGAGGTTTGTGAAACTTTGCCCCTCCTGGTAGGATTGTATATCCCATACGTCACTAGCTCATGGATTCTTGCCAATATGAAAGAAATTAATTTATCAGGTAAGTTCTTACATAAATTATGTTTTTGCAAGTGTACTGTATTTAGTTGTCCTTTCATTTGCATATTACCCCTCTTTCCTGTGATGTAAACACTTTTAGACTTTTCTAAGTAAACTCAATAACTGTAGTGGTTTGATGTTATTTTGGAAATTTGTCACAAGTTAATATAATTTTGGTTTAGCAGTATTGAGGTATTTTAAGCCTTTTCTTATTATCATTTATATGGTATAACAGAATTACCGGAGTAATACAGTTGGTTGGGGAGCTGTTAACTATTCCAGAAGGTGTAATTAACTACATACGTGAGAGTCTTCTCTTTGTTGAATATTTTATATATTGCTTAGATATACTACACCACCTTGGCCATTTTCTTTGTTTTTGTTGTTCTAGAGTCATCCTTTTTTTAACCACAAGAACACAAGCAGTTGTTCAAAGATAAGTTTATGGGCTGACATACTTGTATTACTAAAATATTCTGTGAACACAATTGTAAAAGGACTAGATAAATTAGGTAGACAAACAACATTAATTTCAATTTAGTTTGGTCCTTGACAAAGTGTGAATTCTTAGAAATAGTCCCTTATGTCCAGTAAATTGCCCTTAAGCCTTAGCATGGAAACTGGGGAAAGATCTAGTTGTCACAGTGTCTACTACAAGAACCAGAATCAGAACAGTTTATATGTTCTCATGATTAAATAATTATGTAATTAATATCATTACTCCATCATTACTTGTTTTTCTTATTGACAGGTGAATTCACAAACTGCAATAATCCTAGTCCTGATCGGAGTGCAGATGCTTCTTTACATCTTCTTCAAAATCAAAGAAGCCACGGGGGGAATTTATGTTCTAAATGTGGAAAATGTTTTCTTAAGAAATCACATCTTCTTAAACATCTAAAAATTCATACAGGAGAAAAGCCATTTCACTGTTCTATATGTGGAAAATGTTTTCACTGTAAAAAAAATCTTGTTGCTCATCAGAAAATTCATATAGGAGGGGGAAAAAAATCATGTTCTGACTTTGGGAAATGTTATACTCAGAAATCAACTCTTATTACTCATCAGAAAATTCACAGAGGGGAGAAAGCATTTTCATGTTCTGACTGTGGTAAATGTTTTACTCACAAATCAAATCTTATTATGCATCAGAAAATTCATACAGGGGAGAAAGCATTTCCATGTACTGACTGTGGGAAATGTTTTACTCTGAAATCAAATCTTATTAGACATCAGAAAATTCATACAGGGGAGAAAGGATTTTCATGTTCTGACTGTGGGAAATGGTTTACTCAGAAATCAAATCTTATTCTGCATCAGAAAATTCATACAGGGGAGAAAGCATTTTCATGTTCTGACTGTGGGAAATGTTTTACTCGGAAATCAAATCTTATTAGACATCAGATAATTCATACAGGGGAGAAAGGATTTTTATGTTCTGACTGTGGGAAATGTTTTACTCGGAAATCAAATCTTATTGCGCATCAAAAAATTCATACAGAGGAGAAAGGATTTTCATGTTCTAAAAGTGGTAAATGTTTTACTCCGAAATCAACTCTTAATAGGCATCACAAAACTCATATTAAAAGATATCAGAGTTTTAGCTCCTAAGTGCAGAATATGCTATGTAGTTGTCAATCGCATAATACTAAGTGCTGTTGATGACTGCATGTGACCCCCTGGGGCATGCAGTTTTGGAGCTGTTTGAGGCCCCTTCTGCACCTCAAGCGTTTATGAGGTGACCCCAGGGTGGGTTTGATTTAATCAAATTGATTTAACTCATGATTTAAATCACTAGTCAGTAAGACTGATTTAAATAATGGTTTTCATTGTTAGAATAATACGTTTTCAGATTATTTTTTCCAGTTATATCAGACCATTACTGATTTGGTTATATATCATTATATATGCATAGATAGATCATTAAAATGAATGAAATAATTTGGAGGAGAACTATATCCAGTATAATTTATTAATCATTCATATTTGATCAACTTTCACCTGTACTGTTTTGGAAGGAGAAAATGATTACATTAATAATAATAGAAAAAGTTTTATTAAAGTGCCAGTAAACCTAAAAAATAATGTTATATAATTCTGCACATAGTGCAGAATTATATAACATTATATTAGCGCTAGTTTTTTATTACATAATATATCCAGTGATTTTTTTATTACAAAAGAGGGTTTTCCAGACCCGCCCTCTGTGCTCTACTGAGCGGGTCTGGTTTTCCCTCAGAGTGCATCGGGCCAGCTGTCTAGTCACAGCCCGGCCCGACCGTGCCATTACATTCAATGCAGCTCGCTCCTGCTCTGTCTGACAGCAGGAGCGAGCTGCATTGAATGTAATGGCGCGGTCGGGCCGGGCTGTGACTAGACAGCTGGCCCGATGCACTCTGAGGGAAAACCAGACCCGCTCAGTAGAGCACAGAGGGCGGGTCTGGAAAACCCTCTTGTCAGGGTGCCAGGAATCAGACTGAGACGAGAAGTGCAAAAATAATCACACCTTTATTACTAACAACAAATAATAAAAAGTCTACAAGCCAGGAGTCAAAACCAGAGCTGGTAGTCAGACGAGCCGAGTCAGGAGCCAAAGCAAATAGTCAGACGAGCCAGAATCAGGAACAAGGAAAACAGCAAAGTCAGGAACAAGCCAGGGATCAGGAACCAGGTATTTGTACAGATCCATTCCACTCTAAACAATTTTCTATTCAGTGAGCTTCTTGAAACTTGGATTGATGTACATAGGTTTGCAGGGGAGCAATGGCATGAATGGAAAGTAAAGTCAAAATTAAACTTTCATGTTTCAAATTGAACATGCAATTTTTCAGACTAATCTTATCTAATTTGCTTTGATCTCTTGGTATCTATTATTGAAAAGCCTGCATAGGTAGGCTCATTCAGATGCCATGCACTACTGTGATCTAGCTGCTTGTCACTGTCTCACCCATTGTATTCAGATAGGTCAAGTAGAGCATTGCTTTTCTTCAACAAAGGATTCCAAGAGAATAAAGCAAATCTGATAATGGAAGTACATTTGAACATTGTATGTTCCATCAGAAACCCAAAAGTTATCTTTCATGATTATGTCCCTTTAAGGTCTATTTATCAACTCTGTATGTTCATTTTATAACATTTTGCTGTGAAGAAGGGACGTTATTTCTGCAGACACAAATTCAGTTTTGAGAAATACAAAACCAATAATATGTGATAATATCTTCAAGATTGAAAAAGTTGTCCAAAATAATCTGACAGAAATTTTTTTCCTCAAAAAGCGGGGGGAGATCCAGGATCCCTATATAGATTTAAATAGCCAAGTGATCACCTGGAGCCTCCATGTTATTTTTAATTTCTGCTGATTTTAGAAATGTTACCTAATACAACTATAGATCCACAACAGTTTTGACTATAGAGTTGAGAAAAATAAATCTGTATTGTTTACAACCTTGTTTATTTAAATTGTAATAAATCCATCACAACTCTCCAGGAGGTAGCCATATCATTATCCTTGTCTACCATAAAGAGAAGACTTCATGAGAGCTAATACAGAGGTGCAAACCATTTATAAAACTCAAGAATAGAGAAGCCAGATTAGACCTTGCCAAAAAATATCTAAAAAAAAACCCTCTATTTAAAAATACTTAGAACATATTCTGCTATGTGCAGAACATTGGAGTGTGAAATATTTAAAGTAAATGCACAGTATAAGACTTTATTCAAAATGAATGTTGCATAAATATTGTTTTTCATGTTTTCATCTACTTAATTGCAAAGGGCTCTAATGCACTTATGTGTATATATGTACAGTATAACTATGTATCTATGTGTTTATTTGTGTATATATGTCTGTAAATATATATATATATATACACACACATATATATATATATATATATATATATATATATATATATATATATATATATATATATATATATATATATATACATACACACACACATACATACATCTTTAGACATTTATATGTATGTCTATGTTAAAGCCCTTTGCCTGACATATTTTTTTCTAACACAGGAGAGCTCATATCTTATAACTTTTTTGTGCAATATATTTTTAATAATTGTTATGAGATGGTGTTATTATGAGTGTAACTGTACTTTGTAATGTATTATTGATGTGTTTTGTGAACTTTTTAATTTCGCAAAACAGTTAACCACAGCACTGAAATTGCGGTAATAATTCTAGTGTAAATTGCGTTTACGCTCATTCAATTATGCTCAACTTGTAATATGTGCTCAATTTAACCTGCACTCAAACGATCCTGAAAACCAGTGCAAAACTGACATTGTTGCATCAATTTCTGCCTCATTCACAGGATTTGAAGAATAAAACCATTTACTTAGAACAACTATAGATACATTTGTTTTGTAATAATAAAGGAACACATCTGTTTGGGGAATAAGAGTTTTTGTGTAAGACATAACAAACAAACAGATAACAATAAAGACACTTGCAGTGTAGGACATTGATAACACTTGCTCTAGTACAGTGTTTTTCAACCAGTGTGCCGTGAGAGATCCTCAGGTGTGCCTCGGCAGACTGACAACAGTGCGGGGGTGTTTGTGAATGAATGTCAATATCTCATGTATAGTTTGTAGGAGGCATGGCATGACAGCACAGTACAGTGTGTGAGTATATATATATATATATATATATATATATATATATACTGTATATATATATATCCTGTATTAGGCTACAATGTGTGATTTTGTAAAATTTTGGGATGGTGGTGTGCCACGGGATTTTTTAATGTAAAAAAGAGTGCCACGGCAAAAAAAAGGTTGCAAATCACTGCTCTAGTATATACAACACTGACAATAAACCTTGGTGTGGGGGTAAGTTTGTAAAGCTGAGCTATAAGTGATTGGGTGGATCAAGTACCATAAAGTCCATTGTGGTGAGTTGCTGATTAAGACTCTCAGCATTGATACCAATCCAAGTGGCTAGTTGGATCCCATCCCTTTCAGACTGGCACAGACAGTGATATAACAGGTCTTTAGTTAGATATATATTATTATTAACATGAGTCATAATAGGGTAACAAATAAATGTCTGCTACATGAGTCTGTGAGACAAACAGAACATTGTATAAAGAGTTAGAGGAGCGCAGGAAAGTGAAGCAGAATGAGTAACGTACAAAGCAGAGGGAGGAGATATAGTGAGGTAGAGCAGAGCAGGAGAGACATGGTGAGGTTGGAGGAACTTAATGTGCTGCCCATACAGTACAAATCCTGTTAACACCGTAGGTCATGTAGGTTGAGGGAGGATTGGAGGCTGAAGGGTCTAAGAAGGTCTATGCTTCAATAAAAAGGACAGTATACACCAATTTTCATATAACTGCATGTAATGGGCACTACTATAAAGAATAATATGCACAGATAGTGATCTAAAAATAAAGTATAAAACCTTTAAAAACATACTTAGAAGCTTCCAGTTTAGCTCTGTTTAAAAGGTTATTGGAACACACGTTCTGCAAGTGGGAAATATCAGACACTCCCCCTTCCTTTGCATATGAAAAGGCCCTTTACACAAACCGTTGCAAGCTGGAGTAGGCATATGTTGGTATTCTCCTAAAACTTTGGGGCTTGGTTAGGAGTCTGAAAATCAGAGTAAAGTTATTTAAAAATAAACAAAACTATCCATTTAAAAAAAAAAAAAACCCTGTATGGGGTAGATCATCTACAAAACATTTATGCAAAGAAAAATCTAGTGTACAATGTCCCTTTAACAATATACAAGACAAGAGTGTGGGTATCTGAGTGGATTTCCAGTGTCTGGCTATTACCGAATCATTCAGTACCATAGTGGATTTGATTTAAATCAAAGTGATTCTAATGATATAAATAACTAGTCAGTAAGATTTTATTTAAATCATGGTTTTCTACATAAAGGTTACATTTTTAAAACAATAAACAAATTACTTTTCCAGTTATATCAGAAAATGACTGATTTAGTTTTATACCTCTAGAAATACATAGATGATTGTGAAATTATTGGGAGGTGAACTATCTCCACGTTAATTGGTTAATCACTTGATCAACGCTTCAGCTGTACTTTATTGGAAGGAGAAAAATAATCATTAACTAAATAATAATTTATATAGATGTATTTAACTAAAGAAAAATAATAATGACCTTAATAATCTAAAACAGACTGGACTTCCGGTGGGCGGAGCTAGCGGCTGGCAGCAGGAGTGAAGAGCTCCGTGAATCTGCCTAACCTAAATGACATTTACTGCTGCCGGCCGGCTTATCCCACGGTATTGCCTTGCTGGGTAGCCCCCTAAGATACCCCAGCTGGCCGAAGTAGCATCGTGTAGGGCAGAAAGATCGCCCTTGCCCTGGAAGGCTAAGTTAATTGACCCACGTGGCGCGCACACAAGCGCAGGTCGGCGCCATCTTGCCGGAGCCCTCCCCGACTCCTCTGTGTTATAGTTCAGTCGGAGCCCTTAGAAGGACATCGGCCTTCAGAACTGCTGCCGGGAGGAGTAGATGAGAAGTGGGGACGTTGCAGCAGATTGGATCGATGCTTGACACCGCTGCACCCCAGGTCGTGTCAATCCGGAGCCCGGATAAAAGGTACCCCAAGGGACACTTCCCCCCACACTCATGAGAGACTTTTAACCACTTTGGTCACGCATAAGGAGTGATATAATACAGACACAAGTACACCCATTTTTCACTTCAACTAGCTCCAGCTTATCACCAATAATTTAAGCCATCACATCTTCATTTTGGGACTCAAACCACTAGCAGTTGTACTCTCCCCAGGGCTACATCAGCTATCACTTTCTCCTGGTGCCCCTGTGACTGCTGGGGGTGATTTACATTAACAAGTGCATATTCAGTGTCTGGACTCTATGTAGTGCACTAACCTATGCTACAGCTATATTTCAAACTATCTGAGTATTTCAAATCTTGCAGCTGTTGTAGTGCAAGCTTTCAAGATCATAATTGGGATTCTTTGGCTGTGAGTGTGACATCTGCTAGAGGGTGAGGAAGCAATACAATTTTCTCTTTTTTAAGTGCATATTCAGTGTCTGAACCCTAAGCAGCGCAATAACCTGTGCTCCAACTATATCCCATACTATCCGAGCACTTCAAATTTTGCAGCTGGTATAGCTCAATTTTTTCAGGATCATAATTGGGATCCCTTAGCTACGGGTGAGAAATCTGTTTGAAGGAGAGGGAAGCAACACAATCTACATAGCTGGTATAGCTAAATTTTTGTCATTTCACTTCTCCAGCCTGGGATGTGATATCTGCAATCATCTTATTTGTGTTTACTTTTTCTTCTATACTCCATTCCCCCTCCATCTCTTCCACTTATTTGCAGCAGTACACAGCTCAACAACGCCACCTGGTGGATTCTTCACAATATTACAATATTTTCAGACTTTTCTGCATTTTGTTCTATGAAAGTAGACGAGTATTTCCACAGGCTGCCCTTGCCTTTAAGTAGCACCATGAGCCACCGATCAAAAAACCTGGAAAAAAGACAAAAGACTCTATCAGAAACACAGGCCAACCCTCCATTTGCAGATACTGAAGGCAACTCCTCAGGAGACCATTCCTCACTCCTGCAGGACCTTAAGGCATTTTTTTTACCAAAAATGGATAGCTTGCAGACGGGTGTTGACACCTTGACCAGCGAAGTGAGGCTTTTCTCTGCACGCATGTCAGCTGCGGAACAAAGAATCTCGGGGGTCGAAGACAGACAGCATGAATCAGACATCTCTCTAAAACGCCTACTGAAACAAAATCAGCAACTAATGGATAAAGTGGAGGACTTGGAAAATCGTAGCAGACGAAATAACCTCCGAATCATAGGAGTCCCTGAATCCATTAAAGATAAGGATCTGCTAGAATTTGCTGCTATGACCCTTCCAAAAATCTTAGGCCTGCCTCAGGACTGTCTGCCTCTAGACATAGAAAGATCACATCGCATAGGCCCCAACAGGCATTTGGAAAATTCCAGAGAGAGGCCACGACAGGTGATTTTTAAATGCTTGAATTTCCAGGATAAGCTGGCGATCCTACGAGCCTACAGAGCGACCAAGGAAGTTATCTTTGAGGACCACCGCATCTTGCTTTTTCAGGACTTTTCAGTCGAGGTTACCAAAAGACGCAAAGACTTTGCTTCCATTTGCTCCACTCTGCATGACCAGGGGCGTAAATTTGCGCTCATGTTTCCAGCCACTCTAAGAATCCAGAGCGTGTCAGGCCCCAAAACCTTCCATTCGCCTGCGGCAGCACAGGCATACCTGGCATCGGAACGGAAACAAGACAATGGATGAAGAGACTCTAATAAGTATCAATGTTCACAGTTTCTTTAATTGCACATCATGTTTCTTATAATGTGTATCTTGCTCTTGCGGGGTCTGTGGTTCTGCTTGTATTCTCCAGTTTCGTGTGAGACCGGATACACGACCCCGCAAATGACAATTTGCTATTTCTGCTGTTGCACTGTTTATGCAGGTTTGTGTTCTTTTGCACATAGAAGTATTATGGTTGGGAAACAATATTTAGTGTACTTTAATCCTGTTTTCTGTATGGGTTCTATCAAGATAATTCTTAGTTATTGCTGGTTTCTCTTATGCCTCCTTAAGTGCTTTAACCCCGCCTCGCCCCTTGTAGACCTTTGTGGGGACCTTATGTTCGTCACATGCCTTCTGACACTAGTGCCCGTTGATGTCGCAGTAATGTTTTGGGCCTGCCATATTGGTACCAAGCACAAATTCCTTCAATACTCGCCGCCACCTCCGCCACCGCCCCTACCTCATTGTCTACAATCTATTCCCTGGCACATATTGTCTGCACAAAACATTGGTATGATTATTCTCTCTAAAGCTTTACTATATACCTTAAGGTTTCATATGGCTTTGTCACCCCATTCCCACCTTCCCATGGGCCAGCTCCTAGAGCTGAGATGTCATAATATCTGCTATTGTTCTTTGTTCTTACTACTCCTCTGGTTTCCTTATAAACAGATTATCTCTAGGACAGGAAGCCTAGACATGGGCGCAGCCGTGATTATGTACCTCTACCTCATATGTATCATTAACGCAATCATGTTTTCTCATTTCTTAGAGATTTCCTGGTTTACTATAGACAATGTTATGTATAATCTTACTGAAATTTCACTACAATTACTCATGTTATGTACCAAACATTCTGATCTGTTAATTCACATGGTTGCCTCATTTGATAATATCTTGCATCTCAAAAAGTGCCTGCTTATAACTATGTTTTCTTTTTGGATCCGTCCTCAGATCATTTCTGGAGCGCTTGTGGTCTCTCCCCCCATGGGCACGAATTCAGAGAACATTGCCCCTGTTCCTTTCTTGCTGGTGAGTCAATCTCTTGGGTTCCAACTTTTTGGATCTCCATTTAAATTCCACACACATGGTTATCATCTCACGTGGAGGGCCTTTGACCTCATATGTCCCAGACTAGTCGTCCAAGAGCAAAGACACACACCGCGCAGCTCACTTTTTGCACTAGCCCACTTTTACCTTATACTAATACCATATGGCCATAAACCTTAGGCTAACTTCCTGGAATGTTGGGGGCATTACGTCCCCCGCAAAGAGGAGTATGATCCTACAACAGCTTAAAAAACTCCATACTGATATAGCTCTGCTCCAGGAGACCAAATTGACTTCTGAAGAACATGAAAAACTGAAAGTTAGATGGGTAGGTCATATCCTGTATTCCCCTACTGAAAGTAGGAAAAGAGGGGTGGCCATCCTGGTAAGAAAGGGACTCCAGGTATCTTTTTCACAAGTAGAGATAGATAAGGACGGTAGATATATAATTGCAATTCTAAAAGCAGGGAATCTGGAATATACTATATGTAATGTTTACGGTCCTAATGAATTCTGCCCTTTCTTTTGGTCCTCTCTAATAGCTAAATTGGCCACTTACGCTGCTCCTATCATTTTGGGGGGGGATTACAACTTGGTCCAGGCCCTCCCCTTGGACAGGTTTAGGGACCCGGCATCAGCTAGCTCCTCAGGTTTCTCACACTCAAGATATAAGAGGGAGGTCTCATTGATAAATAACTTAAAGACTACTTTAAATCTTGTAGATGTATGGAGAATACTAAACCCATTGGAGAGAGATTATACTTGTCTGTCTAAGACACACAACACCCTTTCACGAATAGATTATTTCCTCACCTCCTCTGTTATCACACCTCAAATCCAGCATCCGAACATAGAACACATAACGATTTCAGACCATGCCCCAATTCATTTCTTACTTCAGCCAACTCCCATGAGACCCCCAAGTAGATCCTGGAGATTCCCTTCTTATCTATATCACGACATGAATTTTCGTCAACATCTGAAAAGTGCGTGGGTAAATTATGCCTCAGATAACGACCAGCACAAAGAGGACCCCAACTTGTTTTGGCACGCCTCCAAGCCCGTTATGAGGGGCTCTATCACCTCCTTCACTGCACATCACAATAAAAGTATTAAAAAAATTGATGAGGCATTTTTAGCAAACCTTACTGAGGCATATAATGAGTACCTCTCTAACCCCACTCCTGGATCTAGGAAACTATATTATGAGCTTAAGATGGCTAGAGATACATACTTAGCTCAGCAGAATATCAATTTTGATATACACAGACAGGGACGGTACTTTCGGCATGGCAACAAGTCGGGTAAGTTGCTAGCAAATTTAGTCAAACTCTATACGCCTAAATCACACATACTGGCCATAAAATCTAAATCACATCTAACTTCAAACAACAAAGAAATCATGTCAGAATTTATTAAATATTACTCCTCTTTATATACCAGCCAAGAGATTAGCTTAGATGCTAAGCAAAGCTTCTGGGATGCTACACATATCCCGGCTCTCTCAGAAGAGCATAACTCACTACTTAGCGCCAGCATTCTACCCCAGGAAGTAGTTAAAGCTGTAAATAGAGCCAAACTCGGAAAAGCGGCAGGCCCTGATGGGCTACCTGTAGAGTACTATAGACTTCTTGTGAATGAGATGGCCCCAACTCTTGCCTCCCTATATACCGCATACTTGGAGGGTTCCTCTCAAATAGATGCCAGATTCACAGAGGCAAACATTTGTCTCATCCCTAAGCCTGATAAAGATCCCACAGATACCTCCTCATATCGCCCAATTTCGCTGTTAAACAGCGATTATAAACTACTGACCAAAATTTTAGCTGACCCGTTGGCCCAGATTCTTCCCTCAATCATACACACAGATCAGACCGGGTTTGTAAAAGGGAGATCATCAGTGATCAATATCAGGAAAACATTGGCAATTACCTCCTATTATTGGTATAACACCCATTCCTCTAATCCTGTAGATCTACAAGACGCCTGTCTCCTCGCCCTTGACGCGGAGAAGGCGTTCGACAGGATTGAATGGGATCATTTGCATACGTCACTAGAAAAATTCGGCATTTCAGGCAACTTTACAGCTTTTCTCCAACGGCTATATACAGCCCCTAAGGCATCTTTGATAGTTAATGGGGAGCTCTCCCCCTCATTTGTATTGCAGAGGGGTACCAGACAGGGATGCCCGTTGTCCCCTTTGCTCTTCGACCTAGCCATAGAACCCCTTGCATGTCACATCCGACAAAAATGTGCGGGATTAGACGTTTTAGACCATAAGCAACATCTGTCACTGTATGCAGATGACTTGTTGTTATTTATAGGCAATCCTGCTACCAACTTGAATCCCCTCTTAGAGGTAATTAAGACTTTTGGAACTTTCACAGGTTACAAAATTAATGTCAACAAATCTGAAGTCACGTGGCTGCAAAATAAGCAACACACCACTTTGACAAACACCACTCTTAAAATGACAGATGGCTCATTTAAGTATTTAGGCATTCATATACATGTGAATCCCAATAAATTATACCAGTTAAATCTGTCAAATACTATAAGCAACATAAAACTTTTACTCTCGGGTTGGTGTAGTTTACCCCTATCTCTTATGGGCCGAATTCACTTGTTTAAAATGGTGGCGTTGCCAAAACTCTTATATCCTCTGCAGATGTTACCTCTCCTTCTTACCAAACAAGACACCAAGTCAATACAATCCGCTCTGGGGCAGTTTATCTGGAGGGGCAAGAAGCATAGGATAGGACAAAATTACTTAGCGATGCCCCTGGAAAGAGGAGGTCTTCGTCTCCCGAACATTTTATGGTATAACTGGGCCACTCTGACTAAACTCATACTAGATTGGCTTGTAGATGACAATCGATTCACTGTCCCTGCCTTAGAAAATAGTTTGGTTAAACCAATAAGCTTGGCCTTCCTGCCCCATGCAAGCTTCACTTCACTACCCTCACACATACAGTCTCACGTATTATATAGGGACCCGCTTAGGGCTTGGGCCAAGTTGTGCAAGTTGTGGGGGGTAGACAACTCAGTGAGTAAGCTCTTGCCGATTCAGGGTAACCTAAATTTTCTCCCTGGATACACCACAAAAGCATTTCGGGAGTGGCGTGATCAAAAGCTCACAAAGATTAAACAGCTTATCAATCCTTTGACTCTGGAAATTGTCCCTTTTCAGGATTTAAGGGATGTGTTTGGTCTCCCAAGCTCCCATCGCTTCGCATACTTTCAGTGCAGACATTATATCACTAAGTTAAAAACAGAGGGGCGCCTTCTCAGGGAGCCTACTCAGGTTGATAACCTATGTGCGCTAGCAAGGCAGGGTTCATATAAAATCACACACACATACAATTTAATCTTAAAACATTTTGAAAACTCAGCTATGTGCGGGCTTATATCTAAATGGGACGGTTTTACTGATTTATTAGTTAATGAAGAGCTTATTCACACAAGTCTGAGAAAAATACAGTCAGTCACCATTTCTGCCAAGTTGAGGGAGTCACATCTAAAATTCATGCATCAGGCCTACATAACCCCGCACCTCCGCTCTAGATGGGTTCCTGGAGCTAGTGATACTTGCCCTAAGTGCAGTTTGGCTTCACCTGACTGGCTGCATTTGCTTTGGAATTGCCCCAAGCTACAGAGCTTCTGGCTCAAGATATCATACTGGCTCACAAAAGCGACAAACACCCAGATAGCTCTCTCACCTCAACGTATTATTTTCCTAACCCTTAATGATAACCCACCCTCTTATGACAGCTTAGTATCCACAGTAATAGTTTTGGCGAAACAAGTGATCTTGGAGGGTTGGGCTAGTAATAAAACCCCCCCTCTCCAAAAGCTTCTTAGAAATATACATACGCAAATGCTAATAGAACAGGCAGATGTGAAGGGTGATCCGGAAAAACGAGTAAAACGCTTCATACTGAAATGGGGAACCTACCTTCTATATTTACCGGAAGCAGTTAGGGAAAGGGTCATTTACCCATTTAGAAACAGTCTTTTTATCTTAAATGAAAACCTTAAAGGAAATTGGTCTCTCCCGGCCCCCCAGAATTAATCAGTAATACTGCATTGGTGGTGCACAAACTTACCTACCCCGACGCCTTCTTTCATGGTGTCACTATTATTACCACTTCACTCTCCCTTTCCTGCTCCTGTTGCGTGTCCATGGGGGGTGAACCAGACCGGAGTGCTCAGGTATGTTATTATGTGTTTGTATTATGCGTCTGTGTTACCTTTTGTTTGTTTATATTTCTGTTTGTTCTTGTTTTTTTTTTTTTTTTTTTTTTTGTTATTTTACTTATAAGAAAATGTGAACCCATACCTCTACATGGTGGAGTCATACGGGTCGTTGATTATGTGTTTGTATGAAGGATCTTGCAATGTAGTGCTTCATGTACTTTTCTATTGGACTCTTTATGCCCTACTGCCATGTATGTATTGGATTCCGATAATAAATAAAGTTATTAAAAAAAAAAAAAAAATAATCTAAAACAATAACATTATAGGTTTCCCTGTCATTTTTACTTCTTGCCCCCTCCTGCCCCATACTTAGATCTGCACTTGTGCAGATCTACTCAACTACAAACAATCTTCTATTCATTGAGCTTCTTTAAACTTAGTAAGGGGTTGGTTTTGTGTACATAGGAAGTTGTTACAATTACATCTATCTGAATCATGAGGGAAAAAATGTGTTTCTTGTCCCTTTAAACTTTCATGATTCAGATAGAACAATCACTTTTAATAACTTTCCTATGTATTTCTATTATCTAATTTGCTATGTTCTCTTGATATCCTTTGTTGAAAACATTCCTAGGTAGGCTGAGGAGCAGCAATGCAGTACTAGGAGCTGCTGATTGGTGGCTGCACACCCAAAGTGTCCCAGTTCTGCATTGTTGCTCCTTCAACAAAGGATAACAAGAGAATGAATTTGATAATAGAAGTAAATCTGAAACTTGTATATAATTGTCTGTTCCATCTGAATTGTAACAACATTTATTTGGGTTTATGTCCCTTTAAGGTCTGTTTCTTAACTTTGTATGTTTATTCTATAACATTTTTGCTGTGAAGAAGAGATTTGTTATTTCTGAAGACAAATTCACAGTTTTAATAATTAAAACTAATCCTTATTTTAGGACGAATAACCTTTGGATTAAAAAGAAAGCTATCTTAAGATATATATTTTCCTCAAACTGCATTTTTTTTAAATCCTATTTAAATTTAAAAAAACTGATAATATTTTAAAAAATAAGTTATTTTTGTTTTTGTTTTTTAAATCATTGATTTCATGTTTAGAAGGGTCATTTAGTGGTAAACTGAAAAAGTGTCACTAAATAGGGGTCTGAGGAATATTACCACTGAGGTCCAGAAGGCGCGGGGATTTACATTTGTGATAATGTACCTGTTTCTCCAAAGCCCTCAAGCAACTCCTGGAAAGCATCTGAGTCTAGCCAGGGAAGGTACCTGTGTGTTCATTTATTTATGTTCTAAACTAATATCTCCAAGCCTTTTCACCATTGGTTAATGTAGGCTGGGAGGGTAGAGCTGGCAGGGGAAGATAATAGTCACCTTGTAAGTGCCAGGTGCCTCGCATAGTAATGTCTGATAGGCACCTTTATTCAAATTGAGTGGGAATCCTAGTCAGCTCCTCCTGATAGGCTGAAGTCTGTAAATAGTGGTGCATATTTAATTCACTTTCAAATGTTCTTACTTCTAAGTCCCCCTATTCCTCTCTAGGGTATAATCTTGTCCTGCTTAGTAAGCTAATTATTGTAGGACAGAGTTCTATAGACAGCCCTTGGAGCATTCTCACATATCAACCACCTAGCAATTACACATTGTATGAGACTGGTGTGTGAGCGATGATCTAATGGAGGAGACAACATTTCTACATTTAAGAAGTTTGTGCAGAATATGTGTTTATAAAGGTGCATATGAGATATCACTGCTGCCTATAGTCCATAGGGACCCAACATAGTGGCGCTACCTGTGATATCTTTAGAATTCAATGAAACTCGCACCTTGTTCTGTACAGCTTTACATCAGTTAAGTTCCCTTTGTAATATAATAGTCGTGTAGTATAAGGAAAAGTCTGGTTCTCCTAGACCTCTCTCTTGTAATGCTCAGTACATAGGGAGTCTGGTAATGTGTGGTCTGATTATGAACTAATGATTTATTTTACAAGCAATTCCCCTGACAAACATTACACAGCGTGGTTACCATTGGAAACTAATGTAGCAGTTTACAGATTTATAATTTAAGAATAAAAAATGAATTAAATGCACCTGGATGACTCCAACATGAAGATTCCTGCACCAATCACTGGTAACCTGATAACCAAAACCAGAATGACGTCCTCTAAACTTCGCAGTGGTTGCCAACCGCGGTCCTCAAGGACCCCCAACAGTCCTGGTTTTCATTATAGCTAAACCAGTGCACAGGTGAAGTAATCAGCTGATCTGTAACCAACCTGCTCTCATCCATCAGCTGATTATTTCACCTGTGCACTGGTTCAGCTATAATGAAAACCAGGACTGTTGGGGGTCCTTGAGGACCGCGGTTGGCATTCTAAAGCAACTTTAGATTTACATTAGTACAGTGAGAAGCTAAATGAGATCACATAATCTTAGATGTGAACAGGAGTTGAGGTCTTAAACATGATGAACCTATAGGATCACAAATCTATATGATACTATAAAGCATAGGGACTATATGAGCTGGAAATATTTTATAGCAGTGTTTTAAGGGCAGTGACTGGGTATTGTAATAATGTCTTTGTATATAACAGCTGCTGTGTCATAACTATTTAACCTTTTACATTCAGAAATAGAAACATGTTCAGTTTATCTCAAATAAAAAACAGAACAGCTACCAGTAACACTCTTGTCTAAACAAACACAACTCCCAGCTTTACATGATCTGAATGAGCTATTAACACAACCACCTGCTAATCACACACCCATCTGCCAATCACACAACCACCTGCCAATCACACAACCATCTGCCAATCACACAACCATCTGCCCATCACACAACCATCTGACAATCACACCTCATCACTTAATACAAAACACAAGTGCTACACAGTTCCCCAGATATTATTAGATGCTGCAGTAACTCAGCTCACACATCTGACTGAGGAAGGGTTAGGGGAAAGGTCAGTTTAAGTCATTGGGTTTCAAACCTGTCCTCAGGCCTCCCTAACAGGCCACATTTTGTGGATATCTGAATATCTGAACTAGAGCACAGGTGAAATAAACAGCTAATTAGTAAACCTGGTTAGTTTACCTGCTCTCATCCCTTGGAATCCTGAAAACCTGGCCTGTTTAGGAGGACTGAGGACAGGTTTGAAAACCAGTGGTTTAAGTATAGGGAGGAATGATCTCTTCAAGACACCAAACCCACTTCATTCAGTGTACACATCAGCAGGAAGCTGTTCTCCTGGTCCTGTTAGCTCTGCACATCCACCAGGGGGCACTGGAGATTTGTTAATAATATATCTATATATTATACACAGATTAATATTTGTTTTATCTATTATTATTATATCATATATGTATTTACTGTTTCATGGTACTTTAAGAATCTGCAGCTCTGCAATACATACTTATATCATACCAATACACACATCATACCCTGACCCTGCAACTAGTCTGTCATCCTCATACCCACATCACAACCTTGACCCTGCAACTGCTCTGTCATCCCTATACCCACATCACACCTCTAACCCTGCAACTGTTCTGTCATCTTTGTACCCACATCACAACCCTGACCCTGCAACTTATCTGTCATCCTCATACCCACATCACACCCCTGACCCTGCAATGGCTCTGTCATCCCTATACCCACATCAGGCCCCTGACCCTGCAACTGCTCTTTCATCCTTGTACCCACATCACAACCCTAAACCTGCAACTGTGCTGTCATCCCCATACTCACGTTGCACCCCTGACCCTGACAATGCTCTGTCATCCTTGGTCCAGCCTCACACCTCTGACACTAATCTGTCATTCTTTTACCCACATCACACCACTGAGCCTGACACTAATCTGTCATCCCCATACCCACATCAAATCCCTGACCATGCAACTGCTCTGTTATACCTATAACCACATCACACCCTGACCCTGTAACTGCTCTGTTATACCTATAACCACATCAAATCCCTGACCATGCAACTGCTCTGTTATACCTATAACCAAATCACACTCTGACCCTGCAACTTCTCTGTCATCCCCATACCCGCATCACATCCCTGACCATGCAACTGCTCTGTTATACCTATAACCACATCACACCCTGACCCTGCAACTGCTCTGTCATCCCTATACCCACATCAAATCCCTGACCATGCAACTGCTCTGTTATACCTATAACCGTATCACATCCCTGACCATGCAACTGCTCTGTTATACCTATACCCACATCACATCCCTGACCCTGCAACTGCTCTGTTATACCTATAACCACATCACATCCCTGACCCTGCAACTGCTCTGTTATACCTATAACCACATCACATCCCTGACCCTGCAACTGCTCTGTTATACCTATAACCACATCACACCTCTGACCCTGCAACTGCTCTGTCATCCCCATACCCACATCACATCCCTGACCATGCAACTGCTCTGTTATACCTATAACCGTATCCCACCCCTGACCCTGCAACTGCTCTGTCATCCCCATACCCACATCAAATCCCTGAACATGCAACTGCTCTGTTATACCTATAACCGTATCACACCTCTGACCCTGCAACTGCTCTGTCATCCCCATACCCACATCACATCCCTGACCATGCAACTGCTATGTTATACCTATAACCGTATCACACCCCTGACCCTGCAACTGCTCTGTCATCCCCATACCCACATCACATCCCTGACCATGCAACTGCTCTGTTATACCTATAACCGTATCCCACCCTTGACCCTGCAACTGCTCTGTCATCTCCATACCCACATCAAATCCCTGAACATGCAACTGCTCTGTTATACCTATAACCGTATCACACCTCTGACCCTGCAACTGCTCTGTCATCCCCATACCCACATCACATCCCTGACCATGCAACTGCTATGTTATACCTATAACCGTATCACACCCCTGACCCTGCAACTGCTCTGTCATCCCCATACCCACATCAAATCCCTGACCCTGCAAATGCTCTGTCATACCTATAACCACATCACATCCCTGACCCTGCAACTGCTCTGTCATCCCCATACCCACATCACATCCCTGACCATGCAACTGCTATGTTATACCTATAACCGTATCACACCCCTGACCCTGCAACTGCTCTGTCATCCCCATACCCACATCAAATCCCTGACCATGCAACTGCTCTGTTATACCTATAACCGTATCACACCTCTGACCCTGCAACTGCTCTGTCATCCCCATACCCACATCACACCCCTGACCATGCAACTGCTCTGTCATCCCCATACCCACATCACACCCCTGACCATGCAACTGCTCTGTCATCCCCATACCCACATCAAATCCCTGACCATGCAACTGCTCTGTTATACCTATAACCACATCACATCCCTGACCCTGCAACTGCTCTGTTATACCTATAACCACATCACATCCCTGACCCTGCAACTGCTCTGTTATACCTATAACCACATCACACCTCTGACCCTGCAACTGCTCTGTTATACCTATAACCACATCCCATCCCTGACCCTGCAACTGCTCTGTTATACCTATAACCACATCACACCTCTGACCCTGCAACTGCTCTGTCATCCCCATACCCACATCACATCCCTGACCATGCAACTGCTCTGTTATACCTATAACCGTATCCCACCCCTGCAACTGCTCTGTCATCCCCATACCCACATCAAATCCCTGAACATGCAACTGCTCTGTTATACCTATAACCGTATCACACCTCTGACCCTGCAACTGCTCTGTCATCCCCGTACCCACATCACATCCCTGACCATGCAACTGCTATGTTATACCTATAACCGTATCACACCCCTAACCCTGCAACTGCTCTGTCATCCCCATACCCACATCAAATCTCTGACCCTGCAAATGCTCTGTCATACCTATAACCACATCACATTCCTGACCCTGCAACTGCTCTGTTATACCTATAACCACATCACACCCCTGACCCTGCAACTGCTCTGTCATCCCCATACCCACATCACATCCCTGACCATGCAACTGCTCTGTTATACCTACAACCGTATCACACCCCTGACCCTGCAACTGCTCTGTCATCCCCATACCCACATCAAATCCCTGACCATGCAACTGCTCTGTTATACCTATAACCGTATCACACCCCTGACCCTGCAACTGCTCTGTCATCCCCATACCCACATCAAATCCCTGACCATGCAACTGCTCTGTTATACCTATAACCGTATCACACCCCTGACCCTGCAACTGCTCTGTCATCCCCATACCCACATCAAATCCCTGACCATGCAACTGCTCTGTTATACCTATAACCGTATCACACCCCTGACCCTGCAACTCCTCTGTCATCCCCATACCCACATCACATCCCTGACCCTGCAACTGCTCTGTTATACCTATAACCACATCACATCCCTGACCCTGCAACTGCTCTGTTATACCTATAACCACATCACATCCCTGACCCTGCAACTGCTCTGTTATACCTATAACCACATCACATCCCTGACCCTGCAACTGCTCTGTTATACCTATAACCACATCACACCCCTGACCATGCAACTGCTCTGTCATCCCCATACCCACATCAAATCCCTGACCATGCAACTGCTCTGTTATACCTATAACCACATCACACCTCTGACCCTGCAACTGCTCTGTCATCCCCATACCCACATCACATCCCTGACCATGCAACTGCTCTGTCATTCTTGTATCCGCATTACACCCCTGATCCTACAACTAATCTAACAATTGTATAGATCTCAATGGCACCACAAATTATATATCCAGGGAATTCATATTTTTTAATATTTAAAGGCCTTTATTTTGATATATTACACGGCTAAAGGTGCTGTCTAATAAAAGACTTTCATACAAAATCTTGTTCAAAATACCAGAGATTTTTTAGCAGTTTTGCTATCACTCCATTTAAACAGAAATAGAGCCTTGGTTTTTATTTATTTACCTGTCAAAACTATATATATTTTTTAAATAGACAACCCAAGGTATTGATGTAGGCCCATTTTAGTATATTTCATGCCACCATTTCACTGCCAATGCAATCAATACACTTTTTAAGCCAGAGATGGGTGCACATTTGCTATATACTGCATATAAAATCATTTTTGGGGGGCTAGTACATTTGTTTCATTTACATACAGCTGCACTAATATATATATTAGCCCCTTATATATATATATATATATATATATATATATCACATTTTCACTCTTGCTAAGTGCATACACAATTTACCTCATGGTTAAGGGTTAACCTGGCTGGCTCCTACAATCTAGCAGGCTGTAAATCTCCCTCACTCCAGATGCAGACAGTCTGCATAACTGACTCTCAGTTCCTAGGTAGAGAGCACCCGCGGTATCACGTGACATAATGTCACTATGATTCAGCAGGGTCAGAAAGAGCGGCTGCTGTGCTGAGCTATTCATCTTTTTAAGTGGTTGCAATGTCACTCGTGAGGAGCGCTGCAGTAATCAGCTTTACTCTCTCCCCAGTGCCTCACTGCAACTGCTCTGTAAGGGCAAAAAAAGTTTTCTTTGTCAGGCAAGTTAGCCTTGTCCGGTATTCTTTAAAACATATTAACGGACAGCTAATGAAAATACCGGACGCCTGGCAACCCTACTCCCCAACCTCCCTGATCCTCCCCCCAAACAACTCTCTAAAGCTCCCCCATCTACCTATTAGCAGCCATCTTAGGTACTGGCAGCTGCCACTACCTATAAATCGCTCCAGCTCCATATGCAGAAGATGCCTGAAGCTTCAGAAACTCCAGATCTTGGCTGTAACTTAACAGCCGAGAGTGCTGGAGCTTCCTGAGGCAAAGACGTACATATAGGTCATGCGGTACAATAGCCAAAGTCCTGCAATACATACATATACATCTTATGGGGTGAAGGGGTTAAAGCAGTGTTTCTCAACTCCTCAGGACCCTTAACAGGCCAGATATTCATTATATCTTAACTAGAGCACAGGTGAAATAATCAGCTGATCAGTAACCATGGTTACTAACCTGCTCTCGCCCATCAGATGATTATTTCACCTGTACTCTAGTTAAGATGTAATGCAAATCTGTCCTGTTAAGGGTCCTGAGGACTGGAGTTGAGAAGCACTGATTTAAAGCACTCTGGTGTTCCTATAAATGTATTGTGCTTGGTTGTGTTAAACATCACTTTATTTTAACTGGTTTCAAACTGGGCAAAAAGATTAAAACAATCAATGCTTAATGACAAATGTGACTCCTATTTCTCCCCTAGATTTATATTGTTGTAAATGTTATTGTTTGTATAAACCCCACCTAGTGTTCCAATTATTCAAACTACATGCAATTAAAGGGACATAAAACCCAAAATGTTTCATTCATAATTCAGATAGAACAAACAAATTTAAACAAATTTCCAATTTACTTCTACTATCAAATGTTCTTTGTTTTCTTAATATTTTAGTTGACAGCAGGAAGGTAAGTTTAGGAGAGTGCACGTCTGCAACACTATATGGCAGCAGTTTTACAACAATGTTATCCATTAGCAAGAGCACTGGATGGGAGCACTACTTCCTGTCATGTCATGCTGCAGACACGTGCACACTCCCTATCTAGATATCTCTTTAACAGAGAATAACATGAGAACAAAGCAAATTTGATACTAGAAGTAAATAGGAAATTGTAGTGGCAGATAAACCGGTCAGGGCAGACGTTGTTTTCCCCATTTCTCTATCACTATTTGTAAAGCCACAATTGCACCACATGAGATAAAAAAGATCCCCATCACCCTACCCCCTCCCTTAACATGTTTCACAGTCAACGCAGCTTTGTACACATCATACGCGGGACCCTGCAACTGCTATGTCATCCCCATACACACATTACAACCCCGACCCTGCAACTGCTATGTCATCCCCATACACACATTACACCTGACCCTGCAACTGCTCTGTCATCCCCATACCCACATTACACCTCGACCCTGCAACTGCTATGTCATCCCCTTACACACATTACACCCGACCCTGCAACTGCTATGTCATCCCCTTACACACATTACAACCCGACCCTGCAACTGCTCTGTCATCCCCATACACACATTACACCTGACCCTGCAACTGCTCTGTCATCCCCATACACACATTACACCTGACCCTGCAACTGCTCTGTCATCCCCATACACACATTACACCTGACCCTGCAACTGCTATGTCATCCCCATACACACATTACACCTGACCCTGCAACTGCTCTGTCATCCCCATACACACATTACACCTGACCCTGCAACTGCTCTGTCATCCCCATACACACATTACATCTGACCCTGCAACTGCTATGTCATCCCCATACCCACATTACTCTCCGACCCTGCAACTGCTATGTCATCCCCATACCCACATTACACCACGACCCTGCAACTGCTCTGTCATCCCCATACACACATTACACCCCGACCCTGCAACTGCTCTGTCATCCCCATACACACATTACACCCGACCCTGCAACTGCTATGTCATCCCCATACACACATTACACCCTGACCCTGCAACTGCTCTGTCATCCCCATACACACATTACACCCTGACCCTGCAACTGCTCTGTCATCCCCATACACACATTACACCCCGACCCTGCAACTGCTCTGTCATCCCCTTACACACATTACACCCCGACCCTGCAACTGCTCTGTCATCCCCATACACACATTACACCTCGACCCTGCAACTGCTATGTCATCCCCTTACACACATTACACCCGACCCTGCAACTGCTATGTCATCCCCATACACACATTACACCTGACCCTGCAACTGCTCTGTCATCCCCATACAAACATTACACCTTGACCCTGCAACTGCTCTGTCATCCCCATACACACATTACACCTGACCCTGCAACTGCTCTGTCATCCCCTATACACACATTACACCCTGACCCTGCAACTGCTCTGTCATCCCCATACACACATTACACCCTGACCCTGCAACTGCTCTGTCATCCCCTTACTCACATTACACACCGACCCTGCAACTGCAATGTCATCCCCATACACACATTACACCCCGACCCTGCAACTGCTATGTCATCCCCATACACACAGAAC